>NC_090746.1:28079580-28100363 GCF_036898095.1 Palaemon carinicauda | reverse complement strand
GTATTTTAGTTCCAACCTCACAATGAAATTAAAGTGTAATTATTGTTTTTAAATATAAAACTTACCCGCTGGTTATATAATAGTCTAAGTCCCCGACGCCTCGGCAGAAAATTCAAAATCTCTTGCGCAGCTTAGCGCATATAAGCCAGGTGTACCCCAGCGCCCTCGCGGTACCCCAGGTAGAACTATGCTCAACCAATTCAGATTTTCTCTGCCGCCATAGCTGGCTGAACAAATGGAAATTCTCTCTTGTTTTCTTACTCTGTTTGGACGTTATTTGGTGATGTATTAACGTTTTTGAGTTTTGGCTTTCGCATATTTGTTTTGTTTGATCTGTGATCACGTATTTTAACATAAAAGGTAGGGTTGGAAGGTTTTTCAACCTATTTTAAACCTCAAGAAAGCATAGGGGCGAAATGTAAACATTTCGTCCATGGATGACGTCACAGCCTCTTCCGTATGCTAAAAGTCTGTCTTGCCTTTTAAGAATATAAGTGATTTTGCTTTTAGAGTTTTAAGTTATAAATTAAATTAAAGGAATTATTTTGAGAAAATTTTATCCTTTTAATATTTTTTTTTAGATAATCTTTGATCTGTTTGCAAAGATTAACTACCGTTCAGTTTATTTTTGTTACGGTAATCAGTATCGTTACGATGTTACATATATTGTAGCGATTTTATGAATAGTACTTTCTTCTTACTTCTCAAGTTTTTAATGTACTTTATAAAAGGGATTTTGACGTAGGAAAAATCTATTTCTGGGCGAAGGACCTGTGCCGCCCAGTGAATAAGCTCCATTTAAGCACTTATTCTTAGGTACAGTGAACCCTCGTTTATCGCGGTAGATAGGTTCCAGACGCGGGCGCGATAGGTGAAAATCCGCGAAGTAGTGACAGCATATTTACCTATTTATTTAACATGTATATTCGGACTTTTAAAACCTTCCCTTGTACGTAGTACTGTTAACAAACCACCCTTTACACCCTGTAATGTACAGAACACTTAATGCATGTACTACAGCACCCTAAACTAAAACAGGCACAAATATTAAAGGCGATTTTATATCATGTGTTTCCTAAACACCTAAAAAGCACGATAAAAAATGGCAACCAATGTTTTGTTTACGTTCATCTCTGATCATAATGAAGAAACAAACTCATTTAGTGTACACATATATGTACGTATGGTTAGTTTTTGCATCGATTATATTGATTATACAGTACTGTATGTTGATTTTTTTATTACCAATGTTTTAGTTTACGTATTTTTCTTAGGACTTCCAAATGAAATCTTTTTCTTTATGACGCCGCCTGAAACGACGGCGTGTACGCTCAGTAAACAACCACGCTCAGAACAAACAAGGCATTTAACACGCATGATGATAGTGATAAATAATGATACAGTACATACAGTATTTACAGTACAAAGCATTTACAAAATATGTTACCTTACAAATATAAATTATACAGTACTTGTACGTAGCAAAGCAGGAAAACAATTTGAGAGAGAGAGAGAGAGAGAGAGAGAGAGAGAGAGAGAGAGAGAGAGAGAGAGAGAGAGAGAGAGATTGTTTTACGTACGTAAATGTAAATTTTAAACAAAAAAAATATGATAGGTTACAACATGTAGACTTTTAAAACCTTCCCTTTAACTTAATGCATACAGTACGTACAGTACTAAACTATAAAACAGGTTAAAGTAAAAAATAAAGATTGTTACTGTACTCACCACGAAAGAAGTTCCAGAAAAACTTGAATGACGATGGCGATGAATTTGCTGCACAGTAGAAATGATGATGATGAAGCTGATGATGTGTTCTACTGTGCAGTCAATGATAGTATTTTACGTCTCTTCAGACGGAGGTGTCTTTTCCTGGGACACCTCTTCAACTTCTTCAATTTCTTCCGAAGGCGTACTAGCAGGAGGAACTGGCTCTTTTTTGCGAGGCTGAAAAAACATTGTGATCGGAAGTTGTTGCCGCTGCTTCTTTTTTCGATCCAAGAGCATCCTGTAGGGAGTCGTGATGTCATCGACCTTGTTGCAGAATTGCATCGCGCGAACCATATCCTCGTCCCACTCTTGCAACATTTCTTTCGCCTCCTTCATATGGTTGCAGAACTTGGCGAGCCGTTCTAATGTTAAGCCCGTTTCTTCTACATTTTCTTGGGTCTCTTCCTGGGTACCCTCACTCTCTTCCTCACTTGCCGATTTCGTCAGGTCTTCGAGATCTGCGTCAGTTAGGGGCTGGGAATGGCAGTCCAACAACTCGTCGACGTCTTCAGTCGTCATGTCGCCAAACCCGTCACCCCCAATTATGGCAGCCAACTGCACAGATTTCCGTATTGCAGAGTGTTGGATTTCCGACGGAGTAAATCCCTTGTCGTCGTAAACAATATCGGGCCACAGCTTCTTCCAGCTCGCATTTACAGTTGCAGGTTTCATCTCTTGAAGTGCCTTTTGAATATTCTGCAGGCACGTGGCTATGGTGTACTGCCGCCAGTACGCCTTCAAGTTGAAGTCTTCATCCTCGTCATCTTGGGCAGCATCCACACACGCAACGAGGTCCGCCAAGGTATTCTTCGTGTAGAGGGCCTTGAACGCCCTGATAACCCCCTGGTCCATTGGTTGAATTAATGACGTGGTGTTGGGTGGCAGGAACTCAACCTGAACGCCCTCACGCGACAGGTCAGTTGCGTGTCCACCAGCGTTATCCATAAGGAGAAGGATCTTGAATGGCAAGCCCTTCTCTAAGAGATATTCATGGACTTGCGGGATGAAACACTGGTGGAACCAGTTGGAGGTCAGCATCTTCGTAATCCATGCCTTTTGATTATGCATCCAGTACACGGGAAGGAGATTCTTATTTTTGTTTTTCAAAGCGCGAGGATTTTTCGACTTATAAATAAGCCCCGGCTTTAACAAAAATCCAGCAGCATTGCCACACATCACGAGGGTAACGCGATCCTTGAATGCCTTAAAGCCAGAGGCTTTGGCTTCCTCTTTGAACAGGAAAGTTCGCGACGGCATTCTCTTCCAAAACAAGCCGGTTTCATCCATATTAAACACTTGTTCCGGCTTGTATCCACCTTCAGCGATAATGTTCTTGAAAGTCTGGTTCACGTAAGTTTCAGCAGCGGCAGTGTCAGCGGAAGCAGACTCCCCATGCAGGGAAACGCTTTTCAGGGCGAAGCGTTTCTGAAACTTCGCGAACCATCCTTTGCTGGCGGAAAAACGTTGTTTCTGACGCTGGGAATCAGTGGAGGTCCCTGGTTGAGGATCATCTACATCATCATCTTCTTCAGCATGGTCGCCATCGTCGTCATGAGGTTCCTTTGCCGCAAAATTCTCATACAAGCTCAAAGCCTTTGTTCGGATGGTGTTCGTATCCAACGCTATGTTCTTCTTCCGACAGTCGGCAATCCACACAGCTAAAGCACCTTCCATGCGTACGATCGTTTTATTACGCGTTGTAACGACTCGCTTCGCTGATCTGCTAAAGGTGATTGCAGCAGTCTTTCTAATGTTCGCCTCGTCCTTCCTGATGTAGCGAACGGTGGATTCGTTGATGCCAAAATGGCGGCCGGCGGCCGCGTAACTTCTACCATCTTTTAACATGTCGAGAAGCGTAACCTTCTCAGCTATCGTCATCATTCTTCGGTGGCGTTTAGGCTCACTACCAGCCTTACTAGAAGCAGAACGCTTGGGAGCCATTGTAACAGAAAGTTCAACAAAAAGTTCAACTTAAAACAGTCGCACACAGCACAGATTCAACTTCACAAACTTAAGAACGTCTACTCAGCAATACGCGGAAAGAGAAAGTGAACGATGCAGTCCCGCGAGAACTCTGATGCTGCGGGTTGGAGATGCGGGCCAAACACCAATCACAGGCTAGATAACAAAACTTGAGTTTTGATTCGTCATCTATCAGCGCTTGAACCAATCACAACCCGTCTTATACAGTACTATGGTGCGTTGGTTACTCATAGAAGATGTCCCGCGCACACTGAACGTACGTAGATTAAGTACAATACCGTAATAATAATAAATAATGATAATAATACTGTACAGTAATAATAATAATAATAATGATTAATAATAATAACAATAATAATTTTATTAACAACAACAACAATAATAATAATAATAACAATAATAATAAAAATTTACGTACGTACGCTATTTTACGCCTCTCTCTCTCTCTCTCTCTCTCTCTCTCTCTCTCTCTCTCTCTCTCTCTCTCTCTCTCTCTCTCTCTCGTACGCTTACAGTACTTATTCGAAATGTGATTTTTGCAACAAAGAATATTATTGGATGCAGTACTGTACTACGTACGTATACATACAAAAGATTCATGGAAAAGAAGCACATCCATTACAGTACACACCATTCTAATATGGTATGACTGCATCTGATTTGCGTTTCATGTTCGATTTAATTTTACTACGTACTGAATTATCGTATGATCACATTCTCTTTTCGTGTTTTATTTCTTTCTGTGCTGAATTATATATCATATGTAATGCAATGAACAATCAGTAAGAGCAGATATTACTATAATTACAGTATTAATGGAATTACAGGTAACAAAATATCGTATTTGGTTATCTTCAGATTTCGCGGTATTTTCGAATTTTCCGGAAAATCCGCGATATGTATATATATATGGGTTATGGGAAAACCCCGCGAAGTGGTGAATCCGCGATTGTCGAACCGCGAAGTAGCGAGGGTTCACTGTAATTTACTGCTAAATATACCAGAGAAAAAATGTAAAGGAGTGCTAGGTTAACTAGCTCGCTCACCTATTGGTGTCGGTATAAAATTGGGCGTATAATCCAGAGGTCCCGCACTATTTAGATTAATCCACGACAGAGAACCCCAATAGAGGAGAGCCGTTCAACCTCACTCGGTACTACTACAATGCATCCGCTCAGAACCCAACTCCTTAGCACCCAAAGTTTGGGGACTCCAAGGGAGAGGAGCTGGGAGGGTTCACTGGGCGGCACAGGTCCTTCGCCCAGAAATAGATTTTTCCTACGTCAAAATCCCTTTTCTGGGCTCGAACCTGTGCCGCCCAGTGAATCTATACAAGAGAAAAATGTCACCAAACTTGCAAAATAAAGGAAAAAACATAAGCGTAAGAGAAATACAGGATGCTTTAATCAGAGATGAGTACCAAAAAACAATTATAAGGGTATCTTAAATATGAACATAAATCCAATAAGGTAGGTATAATAATGCCGTGAGTGATAATATATACAGATACTCAGGAGCATAAATTTTACAAATATAATAACAGTATTCAGGTGCGAGACCAACGAATACAATAGGGTATAAATGAGGCAGGTAAGAGGGAGAGATAAAGAGTCAAGGCATTAACCTGTGAGTTACTCGGGAGTAACTACGCTCCCTGCGGCTACTGTAGAAAATTTTAGGGCTTCCAAATGTTTAAGGTAGTGTTTCTTGAACACTGACGGTGATTTCCACCCTGTATACCTGGAAAGGTCTGTAAAATTCATGTGGTGAAAGAAGTTCACCGAGGTGGCAACCGCCCTGATATCATGTGCAAGAGGAAAAGAGTCAGGGTTAGCTTGTTTAATAAAATACAAAATTTGTTGCCTGATCCCTTTAATAGTAATGGTACCGCCTTGTTCTCTAACGAATAGAGGCCCCGAGGAGTTAGAGGAGGTCCGGGATAGATAAGACCTAAGAGTAGTGACAGGGCACAGCGACGGATCTTGCGTGAGGGGAACAATTTTCCAGGAGGTCCATCTGTTTTGAGGGTCTTCATTCTTAGCCAAAAAGAATTTGTTAGGAGAAAGAAGGACCTCCCCTGAAGGCAGAAAGTCAATATGACCCGGGTCTCTCGACAAGGCTGCCAATTCAGAAATTCTTGCCCCGGAAGCCAAGCTCACTAGGAAAAGTGTTTTCCTGAGAAGGGGCATGTAATCACAAGAACTGTTAATGGTATCAGAAGCCAATTTGAGTACGTCATTAAGGAACCAGGTCACCGGGGTAGGACGAGTAACCGGTTTCAGTCTGGCACAAGCTTTCGGAATTGAAGCTAACAAAGAGTCGGTTAAGTCTATGTTAAAACCCACTAGGAAGATCTTTTTCAGAGCCGATTTAATAGTGGTAATAGTATTGGCTGCCAGACCTGATTCTAATAAAGATCTAAAGAAAGTGACTGTAAGGTTCAAGTTCATACAGTTCACGTTTGAGTCTATTAAAAATTTTGCCAACTTTTTAACTGCAGAGTCATACTGACGGATGGTGGAATCCCGTTTATCTGATTCTAGGAACAAGGTGTTTTGAGGATCAATATTGGCACCATGCATAGCCGCAAACTTCATAAAGTCCATAAAGTTAGGGCGCTCTGAATGTTTGAGAAAGCGTACACAACGCGTGTTTGTACTATCTGAGACAGAACCGGATTGGGTATCGGGTGAGGGTATAGTCTCAACTCCCGCAGGAGAGGATACCAGTTGCTCTTGGGCCAGTTGGGTGCGACCAAGGCTACTTGTCCCTTGAAGGATCTCAGTTTGTCTAGAACTTTCAGCAAAAGATTCACCGGGGGAAAGAGATAAATCTTTTCCCAGTTGTCCCAATTCTGTGACATGGCGTCTGTGGCGTAAGCCTGAGGGTCTAGATTGGGAGCCACATATACTCTCAATTTGTGGTTGGATTCCGTGGCGAAGAGGTCCACTTGGAGACCGGGAACCTGAGAGAGAATCCACCGAAATGACTTTAGATCGAGTGACCATTCCGATTCTAGAGGGGAGGTCCGGGACAGGGCGTCTGCCACTACATTCCGGACTCCCGCCAGGTGGACAGCTGAAAGATGCCAACGGTTCGAGGCTGCTAGGGAGAATATGGCTACTAGAACATGGTTCAGAGGCCCTGACTTTGACCCGCCTCTGTTGAGGCAGCGGACCACCACTTCGCTGTCGAGGACCAGACGAAGGTGTTGTTTCTTGGGAAGAGCGAGACGTTTCAGGGTTAGAAGAACTGCCATGGCCTCTAGCACATTGATGTGAAAAAGGCGGAACAAGGGGGTCCAAAGACCTTGAACTTTCTTGAGCTGAGAATAGCCGCCCCAACCTGATAGGGATGCGTCTGTGTGAATGATTAATTCCGGGGGCGGAAATCGAAGGGGAACTGACTTTGACAGACTGTTTGCTCTTGTCCAAGGAAGAAGTCTTTCCCGTAGAATGGGAGGAAGGCGGACTTTCCTGTCCCGGAGCTTCCGGTTCGCCCTCGAACGCCAGACACGATTGATATCTTTCAATTTTGCCTTCAGAAGAAGATCCGTCACTGAGGCAAACTGAAGGGACCCCAGAATCTTCTCTTGAAGCCGTCTGGAACTTACTTTGTCTTTGAGAAAGCGTTTGGTGTTTCTTGCAATCTCTAACCTCTTGGGTCTGGGAAGACACAGAGTATGAGATATAAGATCCCATTGCAGGCCGAGCCATTGGAACTTCGATTTTGGAAGAAGACGGGACTTCTTGAAGTTGATCTGGAAGCCTAGAGATTGAAGATAATGGATGACTTTGTGAGTGGCTTTTAGGCAATTTTGGGAGGTGTCTGACCAAATGAGCCAGTCGTCCAGATAGGCTACTACTTGAATCCCTTGATTCCTGAGTTCCTGAACAGCGACTTCTGCTAGCTTTGTGAAGATCCTTGGGGCAATGTTGAGCCCGAAAGGCATCACCTTGAAGGAGTAACTTTTGTCCCCTAAGCGAAAGCCTAGGTACGGACGGAAGTGTCTCGCTATCGGGACGTGATAGTAGGCGTCTGTAAGATCGATAGAGGTGGTGACGGCCCCACGGGGAAGTAAGGTCCGCACCTGCGAGACGGTAAGCATTCGAAACTTGTCGCATTGAATGGACAAGTTGAGAAGGGATAGATCTAGAATCACTCTTCTCTTGTCTGAATCCTTCTTCGGGACACTGAACAGCCGACCTTGAAACTTCAGATGTTTCGTTTCTTGTATGGCATTCTTTTGTAAAAGATCCTGGACAAATTCGACCAGGTCCGGAGTGGAATGTTGACGAAATTTGTTCGGAGGAGGAGGTCCTTGAATCCAACTCCACCCTAGTCCCTTGGAGATGATACTGAACGCCCAGGGACTGAACCTCCATTTGTTGCGGAAGGCATAGAGCCTCCCCCCTACCTGCTGCACCTCAGTATTGGTTTGAGGAGTTGCCTCCACGTCCGCCTCGGAAGTTCTTTCCTCTGCGAAAGGCTCTTCCCCTGCCTTTGTTCTGGTTAGAGCCACGGTGGTAGCCTCTACCTCTACCATAACTCTGGGAAGAGCTATGAGCCTCGTAGGACTGGTTAAAGGCAGGGGAAGTGGCGGAGGCACCAGAAAGCTGGCTCTTAGGTAGCAGAACGGTGACATAGTCATCCGAAGGAGCCCGAGAGGTGGAAGGCTGTGCAGGGGCAACAGAAGATGGAGGAAGAGGCAGCCGGAAGTTGGATGAAGCACTCTGTTGTTGCCTGAACTGGGTGGAGGTATATGGTCTAAGCTTCTTCCTACCCCGGGCTTGATAATTTGCGGGGTCATACTTGCGTTTAGGGGTCAAACCCCAACAGGCTTTAAGGCTCTGATTAACCCTAGTGGCCTCCGCCAAGACTTCCTCTACGAGATCCTCGGGGAAGAGATTTGAACCCCAACAGGAGGACCGGATGAGTTTATTAGGTTCATGCCTAATCGTCGCCTCAGCTAGAACATGCTTGCGACATCTGCGTTTAGCAGTAGCAAAGTCATATAAGTCATAATATAACGACTGTAGCGTAGCCTTGTTGAGAGACTTAAAAATACTCTCCGTATCGTAAGTCAAGGCTATCGACTCCGTGGATGTGGCCAGGTTTAGAGTACGGCCCACACGTAGGCGGGAATCATATTCCTGTTTAATGAGAGATTCCGGGAGACGGGGAAGCTTCTCACTAAACAAGACTGAGGCACAGTCTGCTGCAAGCTTGCCGGAGGTAAAGGTGGTATGGACATTGTCCCAACACTCAATACCTGAGGGAAGAAGGAGGGAGATTGGATCCACCTCTCGGATGGGAGGCAAGGGCTTCTCCTCCAGAGCATATTGAAAGGCAAGCTCTGCCACCTTATTGACGCATGGAGTCAAGGTGGTCTTGTCCATTAAGAACATCGTAAAGGAGCTTTTATGAGGCGTCAGCATGGTGTTAGTGCAGCCGATGTCATTCAAAAATCTGGCCCAAACAGATTGGGCTTGCTCCTTCGGGAAGATGACCGTCTCTTTGGGGACCTTGTCTAATCGGACTAAAGCTTCCTCGGTAAGTCTGGCATAACCATGAAATGGAAATGCCAGACCCGGAGGAAAGAATTCAAAGTCCTCTAGAGGGCGAGTGCCAAGGCCCTCCAGAGTCAACATTCCGTCTGAGAACGGGGAATGAAGAGCCATCCGCCAGGGGTTGTTCTTGGCAAACGGCGGGAGCTTAGAGGCATCCGGTATGAGAGAGCTTTGGACTCTCTCCGGAGCTCCTTGCTCTAAAGCCCCAATTCTCTGACCGAAGTTAGAGAACATCGTGTCCATCCTCGACTGCATCTCCGAAACCAACTTTTCCTGCATCTCCGACACGATGCGAAGCATAGCTGATTCGGAAAGGCCCGGGCTAGCAGCAGGAGGGGCGGAAGGAACTCCCGGGTCGTGAGACTTAGAGGAGGAACCAGAGGTCTTTGAAGACGGGTTCGTACCATGTTTAGAGCCATGAGAAGTCTTGTGAGGCTTGCGAGCTTTGGGTAAGGTCCTTGAAGTAGACTTATCCTTAGGGGGAACCGGGTATGAACGTTGAGACGAATCACGGTCCCCAGAAAATCCAAGAAAGGAAGAGCGATCAGAAGAAGAAGAAAGAGCGGGGCTGAGGATAGGAATCTCAGCGCCGGACACACCTGCCTCACTTACCACCCTACCTGTATCCGGCTCGTCTAGCAACATTGGTTCGACGTCCAGGTTCATGGAGGCAACATTGTCCTCCAGACCTCCGGGGGCGTCCGATGGATCTTGCTCTGGGTCGATGAGACCCGTTATAGTGGCATCAATGTGGGCAATGATGGGAGCTGCCACATGCCTAGCCACAGCAGCTGAAGACTTGGCGTTGGGGTAAACCATGGTGCAGTAGTCCTCAGATAGGACGTACGGCCGCTTAGACTTTACATTCCGGGCAAAACCACCAACCCACACCTTCAGTGTGGCCCGAGCCGCAGACTTTTGCTCCGGGGATGCCTGAAATAATAGTGGGAATTATAAAAGGGAAACTCCCAATGGTCCTTCAAGACCATAGATATCTTACTAATAGTAAATAAAATAAGAAGGCAATATAGCCAACGGGACTCACCGAGTCAGATCCAAGGGTAGTGATGAGGTCGAAGCAAATCACACAGTTATCCGGGTGCCATACCACAACGTCTTCCAGTTGAACCCCACAAGGGGCGTGAGATCGGCAGACGGAGTGGCCACAAGGCTGGTGCAGAACAGCTGCACAGGCCGGCGTCAGACAATGCACCATCTGTAAAAAGAATAGTATATGAGAAACTGTAATTCTCTTAATTAGGGGCGGGTCTGGAGGACCCGGGCCTAACATAGGTCTAACACAAGATTAGAGCTTAACTGTACTATTCTATAAGTGGCCTAACATAGGTCTAACACAAGAATAGAGCTTAATTGTACTATTCTTTTAAGTAGGGCCTAACATAGGTCTAACACAAGATTAGACTGTAAAAAATAAAATAAATTTTTTTTTTTTTTTTTTTTTTTTTTTTTTTTAGGGGCGGGTCCGGAGGACCCGGGCCTAACATAGGTCTAACGCAAGGTTAGAGCTTAACTATAATATTCTTACATAGGGGCGGGACCGGGGGTCCCGGGCCTAAACATAAGTCTAACTTGAAACTAAAGTATAGCCATCCATTCCGGTCAAGCCGGGAGCATAAAAAAGGATGCAAAAACAAGGAATTAAGACACATAGTGTCTGATTTCCCGGGGTGGGGTAGACCCCGGGCCGGGAAATAAAGGTATATTCAATACCAATTCCTTTAGGGACTCCGGGGTAGTGATCTGTCATATATAATCATCATAGGAAATGTTATAAAATAATAGGGGGGCGGAACTGTAACTAAGAACTGCCAATCGAACCCGGAGGGTTTCGTATAACATAAGCCAGAATGAAAAGTGAATATAAAATAGGGTACACCGGGATCCAACTCTGTAGACCGGTGGCCAACCAGACTAGACAGAGACTAAACCGCCGGGCCACCCGGAGGACAAAGTCCATAAACACTTAACTACCCCCTCTAAAAGGAGGGAAGGCAACGGTCCCTTAGTGGAGGGGGGAGAAGCCTAGCCTCCCACCTAGCTAGAGGGGGAGCGGGGGGAGGATCACGTGATACGAGGCAGCAGGGCTACCAACTGACGATCCCCAACCAGACAGATCAAACGGAGTAATGGCACAAATATTCATTATAATAATAATAATAGCGTTAAATATATGAATAAACACATAGAAAATTTTTGGGCAAGGCATGCAACATAAATAATTAAATCGCAAAAGACACACCTGATGGCTAAAATAACATTGCCGCCTTAGCACGGTCGGCAGCCATAGCGATACGTAAATGATATCGGCCCAAAAATTGAACCACGAGGATTCTAAACGCTAAATAATGAATATTCACAATAACAAATAATATTTGATAATAAAAATAATACACATAGTAACACCGCAAGTGAAAATTAAAAGCTCTCAAAAACAGGAGTACCAACTGTAGTGAAATCAAGCAAGATCGGTATGAACGAAGAGAATAAACTCCTATAATATAAATATTAAACGATCTAGGTTGCTCAAAACACAGTAAAACCCAGCTTGGTACTTAACTTGGACGGTGTCTCCTGGGAAACCGACGAAGAAGCCATAATTCACTAGAAAATATCCAAAAATTGAGAGCACTAGAAAAATGCGGGTTACTGCACAAGTCGTGCTAAACGGAGTTGTGTTCTGAGCGGATGCATTGTAGTAGTACCGAGTGAGGTTGAACGGCTCTCCTCTATTGGGGTTCTCTGTCGTGGATTAATCTAAATAGTGCGGGACCTCTGGATTATACGCCCAATTTTATACCGACACCAATAGGTGAGCGAGCTAGTTAACCTAGCACTCCTTTACATTTTTTCTCTGGTATATTTAGCAGTAAATTACCTAAGAATAAGTGCTTAAATGGAGCTTATTCACTGGGCGGCACAGGTTCGAGCCCAGAAAGGAACATTTTATTTTGCAATTAATTAGTCCTTTCTGTATTTTTCCTTAGTCAAAGATTAAAGGGAGTTACACTTCAGTTTATTTTATACGATGCAGTATTCTTTACATTCATCGTAGCGCACGATTCTATGTATCTTTGTTGCTTTGGTGGTTTTCGGAATACTAAATTGTTTGTATATTATTAGTAGATGTTCCAATGATGCGAGTGATGATTCATCTTTTATTGGAACCCCTTAATTTAAGGGTTTATTTTAATGTATAAATATTATATCTATTAAGGTAATTTTTGATATTTAATATTTTGTTACATTTATATGGGATTCGGTACTTTAGCTTTCCCATTCAAACAATTGTCTAGTGACAGAATTATAAGTCTCTCCCTACGGAGTTCATTTCCTTTGAGAGAGTGTATACTTTGTCTTTCAGGTAATTATGAAACTATCTTTGTGCCAAAGAGTAAAGTGCAAATTATTTAGTGATAAATTGTGCAGTGAATTTTATTCAGTGGAGAGTGCTTCTATTCGGACCTGTCGTTATCCTAGCCTTAGACCTCTGTCGAGCTCCCGGACCCAGGGGAGGAGTTAAGTCAAACGGCGAAAGGAATCGAGAGGGTAACCAGGCGTTACAGTCTTTTAGACCCGAACTGAAGTCCTCTCGAGTGTTTTCTGTCGACCACTAGAACGCTCACCCTCGCTATGGATAAAGCGAGGTGTTAGTGTTTTCAAAGGCACTAAGCTGAAAACAAAATTAGATTCGTTCTGCGTGTATTACGTTTCATGCGGCGCAGACGCAGTGCCGCCACTCCACCTGATGGGTGTCGTCTCTCGACAGTGGCTAGCGCTATGGATCGACGAAGATAATGCTGAATACGTTTCGCCTAAGGTTCATCCTTGATCTTTGTAGATAGGCATGAAACAGCATCTATCTTCGTTTATGCAGTCTTTTCTGCCTGCCGTTAACAGTGCGGTTGGGTGTCTCGATTCCGGTCTTTGACACGGACACACAGGCGACGTGTCTTTAACGGTGAGATCTCGTTGTTGCACAGGCGGCCTACCTACCGCAATGTTCAATGGTGGGGGAAAGTGGATGCTTTACTTTGAATGCTCGACGCAAACCGACGGATCATAGCACCTAGTACAGTGGTACCTCTACATACGAATTTAATTCGTTCCACAACCAACTTCAGATGTAGAAAATGTTCGGATGTAGAAACGAATTTTCCCATAAGAATACATGGTAATTCATTTAATTCGTTCCTCAGCCTAAAAACCCATAATAAATCCTTAATAAATGGCTACACATAATTACACATAACAATAACATAACTGCATAATATGAAAGAAGCATGTAAAAAAGATAATTATAAAGAAATAATAAATAAAAAAGGGATTTTGACGAAGGAAAAATCTATTTCTGGGGAGAGACCTGTGACGCCCAGTGAAAAAGTCCTTCTTTCTACTTTTTCTGATATAAATCTTCCAAATATACCAGAGAAAATTAAAAGCATGGAATGCAGAGGTTACTACCCTCGCGCGAGCACTTCGTGAGTGTCGTGTATACAGTACATCAGGGGCGTGTGAAAACCACTATTCACAGGCTGTCTTCCATTTAGATAACTCCTCCATCAAAGGGAAGGGCCGTAACAAAGACCCCAGAAACCACACTTGGGCATCACAACGTCACCCACATGAACGCCTTCTAGGTCATCCTTCTGCAAGAACATATGGCTTGGCAAGGAAAGGGTGGGTCCGTATAAAATAAACCGGGAAGGGTTTCACCGGGCGTCACAGGTCTCTTCCCCAGAAATAGATTTTTCCTTCGTCAAAATCCCTTTTCTGGGTCGACCTGTGACGGCCGGTGAAAATGTACCAGAGAATGCCTTCTAAGCCCAATTAAGTAATAACATAATGAGGAGAATACAATCACCATGTACGACAATAATTTAATATAATAATGTAAGTAAACGTCCAATTACCAACTAGCCAAATGACATAGGGAACGTAAGGCTAAATAATATGACGACAAGGAATCAACTGAGTGTCGAATCGCAGAAGGCATCAAACCTTACATGTCTAAGCATATCTAAACATTAAAGGAACGGTAACTACAATAACAGTTAAACCATAGGAATTAAACATGGCAAATACCATAGGGCTAACGAACTACCCAGGAGAGTGGCGACGTGGTGTGAGTGGCGGGTAGGAGGGAGAAGAGAAGAGATGGAAGAAAGGAAGAAGAAGAGATTAATGGGGAGGGATAAGGCTCCCCGCTGCCATCGTCGGGTATTTAAGGGCCTGTAAGATCTTTAGATAGTGGTGTTTGACAACCATAGGGGATTTCCAACCCGTATATTTTTTAAAAATCATCAAAGTCCCAGTTCTGGAAGTAATTGTTGGAGGTATCTACTGTCTGTATATCATGAGCCTGGGGAAATGATTCCGGATTAGTATGTTTAATGAAGTAGAGGATTTGTTGCCTGATACAGTGAATGGAAATAGTACCTCCTTGTTCCCTGATAACCAAGGGGCCAGACGAGCGGGTGGCAGTTCTAGCTAAAAAGGCCTTGAGAGTAGTGACTGTACACAGAGAAAAAATCCTGGGGAAGAAGAATAATCTTCCGAGGGGAGCACCTATTTAGCGGATCCTCATTTTTTAGCTAGGAAAGCATTGTCTGGAGAAAGGAGTACTTCGGCTGAAGGGAGGAAATCTATGTTTTCCGGGTTTCGTGAGAGAGCTGCTAGTTCTGATGTTCCATCACCTGAGGCCAAAGCCGTTAGAAATAAAGTCTTCCTAAGAAGAGTGATATAAGAGCAGGATTCATTGTCCGTGTCCGTCGCAAGTTTGAGGACACCGTTCAGAGACCAAGAGTCCTTTTGTGTCCGAACCGAAGGTCGAAGCCTAGCACATGTTTTTGGAATTGATGAGAAATAGGAATCAGCTAGGTTAATGTTAAACCCAACAAGGAGATCTTCTTCAAAGCTGACTTGATGGTGGTTAAAGTGCTAACTGTTAGGCCTTTGTCAAATAGGAACCTCAAGAAAGAGATGGCTAAATTCGGGGACATACGAGTATGGTCTGAACTCTTAGGGAATCTGCCAGTTGTTAACGGCTGAATCATATTGGCGAATTGTTGAGTCCCTTTTGTCCGATTCGATGAAGAGATCGTTTTCCGGTTCAATGTTCGCGTCTCTACGAGCTGCAATCTTCCTGTAGTCCACAAAGTCAGAGTTTTGGCTATCCTTGAGTAATCTGACACAGTGAGTTTGGATTACTTGGGTCAGTTTGAGGAACGGGATCCGGATGGGACGGAGTTTCAACTCGAGGAGGAGAGGAAACCAACTGTTCTTGGCCAGTGAAGTGGTACTAAAGCCACTGCGCCCCGGAAGGAGTGTAGTTTGTGTAAAAGTTTCTTTAGAAGATTCACTGGGGGAAATAGGGAAATCTTCTAATGGTTCCAATCCCGAGGTAATCCGTCCATGGCATAATCCTGAGGGTCCAGGGTTGGGGTCTCATAACAAGGAAGTTTGTGATTCATCTGAGTTGCGAATAGATCTACCTGGAGGCCCGGAACCAGCCTGAGTATCCACCGGAATGAAATTATGTCTAGAGACCATTCTGACTCCAGTGGTTTCATCCTGGATAGTGAGTCTGCTCTCACATTCTGGCCTCCCGCTAGGTGAGTTGCTGACAGGAACCAGTTCTTTTCTGTTGCCCAGGCGAAGATAGTGACCAGGATCTGATTCAGGTTGGGTGACTTGGATCCTCCCCTGTTGACATAGTGTACTACGTCTGTGCTGTCTGACACTACTCTGATGTGGGTCGACCTCGGAGGAGAGTCTCTCTTCAGGGTCAAGAACACTGCCATGGCTTCGAGAACATTGATATGGGACTGTTTCATGGCGGGTGACCAAGAGCCCTGAAACATCTGATATTCGGAGTAATCTCCCCATCCACTTAGAGACGCGGCTGTATGGAATGTCACTTGTGGAGTTGGGAATTGTAGAGGAACCGATTTGGAGAGGTTCTTCGGTTCGGACCATGGGCGTACAGTAGTCTCATTTTCCCGACAGAGGGGATCTTCGAGACCATGTCTCTTATAGGTACTGTAGCTCTCTTTCTCCAAACTCGATTGATGTCTTTGAGTTTGGCCTTTAACCCTTTTACCCCCAAAGGACGTACTGGTACGTTTCACAAAACTCATCCCTTTACCCCCATGGACGTACCGGTACGTCCTTGCAAAAAAATGCTATAAAAAATTTTTTTTTCATATTTTTGATAATTTTTTGAAAAAAATTCAGACATTTTCCAAGAGAATGAGACCAACCTGACCTCTCTATGACAAAAATTAAGGCTGTTAGAGCAATTTAAAGAAAATATACTGCAAAATGTGCGGGGGAAAAAATAACCCCTTGTGGGTTAAGGGTTGGAAATTTCCAAAGAGCCTGGGGGTAAAAGGGTTAATAGGAGATCTGTTACTGAAGTGAATTGGAGAAGGCCGAGGATACTTTCTAAGGCTCTTCTGGACACCTGTTTGTGTTTGAGAAAATTCTTGATCTTGGAAACTATTCCTCTTACCTTTTGGAAGGGAGAGACAACGTGTGCTTCGAAAGGTCCCACTGAATGGCTAACCATTCTAAGTGGCCTGATGGTTGTAGGCGAGACTTTTTGAGATTGACCCGAAATCACAGGTTGTCGAGAAATCGAAGAACTTCCTTCGTAGCTCTGTTGCCTTCTATGGCCGACCGGGCCCAAATGAGCCAACCGTCCAGATAAGCAATGATCCCTATCTCTTGGTTCCTGAGTTGTTCTAACACTGTCTCTCCCAGTTTCGTGAATATCCTGGGATCAATGTTGAGGCCGAAGGGCATGTCTTGAACGCAAAGGCTTTCCTGCCTAGGCGGAAACCCAGATAAGAAGAGAAGTTTCGAGCTATAGGCGCATGATACTAGTCGTCGGTAAGATCGACAGAGGTGGTGATGGCCCCACAGGGAAGTAAGGTCCGTACCTGAGAGATAGTCAACATCCGGAACTTGTCGCAGAGAATGTAAGAGTTTAGCTTGACAAGTCCAGGTCCACTCTCAATGCCGACAAGCCTTTCTTCGGAATTGTGAACAGGCGGCCTTGGAACTTCAGTGATCGATCCCGTTTGATTGCTTTCTTCTTGAGTAACTCTGTGGTGTACTCTTTCAGGATGGGAGAAGGTCACTGGTGGAGGAGGAGGACCTTGTGGCCATTTCCACCTCAAACCTTTAGAGATTATGCTAAGTGGTCTCGAAAGTGGTAAAGTCTCCCCCCTACCGGGACCACCTCGTTGTGAGGGAGTGAATCTAGGTCCTTTCCTTCCCCGAGCCCCCTTTTTCCTAGGTCCGCCTCGATGGCTGAACTGACTTCTACTCCTGTAGCTTCCTCTCTGGTGTCCACGAAAGGAGCCTGAGGGTTCGGAGCTAGGGCTGTATGCAGGCGAGGACATCCCAACGGGGTTGGGCTGTGTACCTGGGGAATCAGTGAGGTAGACCACCTGATGAGGGGGACTCGGATGCATAGACGTCGAATCAGAGGAAGACTGTGATGACGAGTGGGTAACCGACTATCGATTCCTGTCTGATAGAGTCCTCAGACAGAACGTATTTCCCACAACTAACCCGATCAGACCACCAAACATGTAGGTCGAATTGGAAGGGCAGAGATTGGTTCTTCCTGAATATCCGAAACAAAGCCTCAGTGGGATAAATCGAAGCTAGGGTCTCCCCGAGGTGGGGTCCGGCTCTTTAAGAGCCGGTATGGGCGAACCTTCTTTGTCAGTTTGAATAGTAAGACCTGTCCATTTATCCATAATAGACAAGGCAACAATGAGAGTGGCTGTAGATATGTCGTATTCCCCATTGTGTGGGGTGAGCTTGGAATTATCGTACCCCCCAGACCGACAACATCCTGGTCCAGAGAGATCGGGCCTGCCCTTTAGGAAATAATACCGTTACCTTCGGTACCTTGTCTAACCTAACCAAGGCATGCTCTTTCAATCGAACGAATCCGTTGAATGGGAATTCTAGTACCTGAGAGTAAATTCTAGGTCCCCCAGAGGGAGGACGTCTATGCCATCCAGAGTTATGGTACCATCTATATATGGAACATGTAAGGCAAATATCTATGCGTTGTTTTTATCGAAGGAGGTTACGTCGATACGCCTGGGGCTGTAGGGGGAGTCATCCGAGTTCCTGAACGGATCCGACTCACCACCATATCTTTGAGCTCCGTCATAGCCCCTTGGCTTTCCCTAGAATGTGTTGCTTTTAGCAGTCACGGTTTTATGCAAGGTAACATGAACATCAGGATCCTTTAAGGGTCCTAGGTTGGTGACGCAGGTAATTGCAAAGCTGAAGGCTCAATACTCATCCCCACCTACCTGCCCGTCCATGGGGTCAACGTCCAACCTTAGAGAGGACACTCCGAGGAGATAAGGACCTCTAGATGGAGCATTCCTTCCAAACCTTGATACCCAAGGGCGGAGAGCCGCTCTTGCAGGCCGGAGAGATTCATCATCATCCTGAAAGAAGTGAGGGGATTAGTGATGAAGGAGAAGACCGTTCTCCTCAATAAGCAATGCATACATTAATCCGGATCAAATCATCGCCAAAGGATACCAAAAGGAAACATATTAGAACCAACTTACATCATGGGTCCGGAGTAGTGAGGACATCTCGTAGCAGAACGTGCATGATTCCGGGAACCATACCATGTAGGCGGACCTTCTGTAAAAGAAAGGGGACATAAGTCTGGATGTTCCTTGAAACTTTGGTTAGTGATCCTATTCACAGGCTGGGATCAGCCGTATAACTCATAAAAAGCAATTGTAAAGAAAAGTCATTTAATTTACTATCTTTGGGGTATAGTGCCACACTTGTATTCATGAGATACGACACTGTTGGCGCATGCACCATAGGTTGGCCACTCCTGACTCTGACGTTCAGAACCGGAGCTAACATTATTTTACCGTTGAGGTTTATAGTTACATGTTATGTGGTTACTGGATATTAGTATTCTATTGATTCATCTGTTCACTGACCAGAGTCTCAAGGAACAGTAGATAGCCTCTCATGACATGGTTGGTCTCGACCTAGCCCCTCACTAGATGGGGCCAACGTTCGGTTCCAAGTACTGAGTGGAAACCCATTTCTATTTGAACACGATGCTGTAGGGATATTTATCCATATTTATACATAGTTAGAATTGAATATATGCATAAATATAGGCATAATTAATTTATTTCTATTTGAACACGATGTTGTATGGATATTTATCCATATTTATACATAGTTAGAATTAAATATACAGTATGCATAAATATAGGCATAATTATGTTCATATATTTTCATTAGGACTTTCAAGAATAGCTAATGAATATTACCAACGCAAATTCAAAGTGTCATTAAAGTAAGTACAGTTTACTTTGTATTCATGTTAAATCCTTTCCTTTACAGCTAAAACAAAAGATTGGCCACCCGTGGTCTGAGTGATCTCTGTTGCTACCGGAGATACGGTAACAAAGGTCCGTCATAGTGAAAACGTGAACACCAGAGGAAATCTAATATTAACCTCAATGCTGAACGCCTGTACGATATCCGGTTAAGCCGGAGATTCGATGAAAAGGACCGGAATAACGATATTGTGATTATTCATGAAAAAGGGTTCATACCCTGGTTCTGATTGTCTGATTGATCAAAATGTTAACTCCAGTTCTGATCGTCTGATTGATCTCTGTTTGAACCGGAGAACCAGTGACAAAGGTCCGTCATCGTGAAATCGTGATCCTCAGCGGTACGATAACATTCCCCAATACTGAATGGGTGTGTTATCTCCAGTGAAGCCGGAGATTCGATGAAAAAAGGGACCGTAATAATGTAATTGTGATCAAACATGACAAAGGTTCGTGTGCAAAAGGCCTCAGCCGGAGTCTGAGTGCCGGATTTGACCGTTGCACTCCAAATATCTGACTAGTTCACACCTAATGAGTATCCATTATAGCGGAGTATAACTCAAGGTGGAGCTAAGGGTGTTGGCATAAAGCGACCCCAAATAATGACTCATACACTAACGTAACCTATTGATAGTGCTAGCTCTATTAACCGTAACCACAACAATAAAACGTGAATATCATTAAACGTAATATCATTAAACGTATTAACATCAACTCGGAGAATAAGAGGAGGCAAGAATAACTCGTGACCGTATAAAAACGGAAAACGGGAAATCCACCTCTCTTACTCGAGCTTAATAAAGAAAACGAGAGAAAGGTTTAACTCATATCTGTAGAAACAGAAAGCAAGCACACACTGCTCACGCTCTCAAGGTTACATAATAACAACTAACATCACACAATAAAATAAGAAAAATAATAAATTTGATTGCCTTCTCTTAGTAATTGTAACCAAGAACGAAGAATAACGACAACGTAACAAATAAACATAAAGATATAGTCTAAATCGAGCACCTTCCTGAGGTGTGAT
>NC_090746.1:28044580-28077080 GCF_036898095.1 Palaemon carinicauda | reverse complement strand
GCCGGCGAAGCGTCTTCGGAACGGTGCGGCAATGGAAACGGAACGTCGACGGAATGGAGCGAAGCGCCACGTCAGTGTGGACGCTTCAGCGTCAGTATGGACGCTTCAGCGTCAGTGTGGACACTTCTGCGTCAGTGTAGACGCTTTCAGTGTCAGTATGGACACTTCAGCGTCAGTATGGACGCTTCAGCACCAGTGTGGACGCTTCAGCGTCAGTGTGGACGCTTCAGCGTTAGTGTGGGCGCTTCAGCATCAGTGTGGACGCTTCAGCGTCGGGGTGGTCGCTTCGCTACCTATGACTATAGACTTTGATGTCTACCTGACCATGAACGTCTAGTGTTTAGTTATTGTTCCTCCAGGCGCTATATTAAGAAATAAATCTTAACTAGAAAGATATTTTATTCTCGGTCCAAGGCCTGCTGGGCTAACTCTTGGTTGTGAGAACTAGAATCAAACCTCTAAGTATTGAGGTCCGAATTCAGAATCATAAGGAGTGGATTCTTAAGAATCAAGACTTCTCTTCTTAGGATAGAGATTGTAAAAGGAAGGGAATAACTTTCAGAAACTCATGAGAATTTTTCTAAAGAGTTTCCCTCATATTTTTGGGCTCAAGCCATGGCGTCCTGAAGGTTCCTTTTTGGTAGCTTCCTTGGGTATATAACTACTAAATATTCCCAGAGAATTTAACCACAGGTTATCACAGAATTCTAACTTCTGGAGCGAGTATCCTAAAGGTTTCCCTTTAAGACATCGTATATCAACAGGGGACGCATGTATTAACGCGCCACATAGCTATCTACACCCTACATAGAGTTAACACTTCGAAGTGTAGGGGTGGAGAATAGCTGGGTAGCCGTTCCACAGCTAATCTCGTTCGTGGCTACTTTTGGTACTCGAGACGTAAACAAACGGGCGCCATTGTTAAATGACGTCACGTCCGTTCTCATCCTTCGTTTAGTAGCTTGCCTTACTAGTCAGATTTTTTCCCTGTGCGTACTTATCGACTTGCATCTTAGCCATGTCTCTACCCTCGGCCTCGCCTTCTTCTGGAAAGTTGAGTACAAGGTTCCAGTATTGTTTAAATAAGCTCTGACCGTAAAGTAACTTTTACTTTTCGAGATATTTTATGTTTTGTGGCAGAGCTGTGCCTCGACCGGACCCGCCATTTTATGGCGTCGCTGTTGTTTTGCATGCCTTATTTAGATAGCCTCAACAGCGTTTTTCCGGCCTCATTAACTAATCGATACTATTAGTTATTTAGTCTTCATAGCTAGGAACTTTTATATCGTGTTTTGACGCCTTGTTATAGGTCATCAATTGACCCCATACCAGTTGGCTAGTCTAGCCCCTAGGCCAGAGCGCCTAACATCAGTGTTCATGCATGATATTTTTCAGTGATCCTAGGTTTAATTATGAAGATAGTGGCATTATTTTACAATACTATTGACTGTGATGCAAGTGTTTTCGCCTTCAGGGACCATATAGGGGACAGGTTAGATAGTGTGCTTTTCTAACCTAACCTACAAGTAGGACCCCTATATGCTTCCTTCATCCCCTGCTTTAGGGCATCCCCTCTGTGCAGCCTTGCTCCCCCTACCACGTAAGGGGATCAGGCTCTTATCAGAGTATATATCGCTTCTCTGTCCTCCCTAAGGGAATGATCCCCCTTAGGGTTGCGTCCGAGAATGAGGAACGGCTAGTCCGTCCTCTATTGCTGGGGCTAGGTCTCCGACCTTTCCTGCAATAGCGATACGTCTTCCATCCTTCCTAGTTCAGGGTGTAACATCCCTGCTCTAGGTTAGGTTTTGGGGGAGTTAGCTCTGTACCTTGCTGAAACGATACCCATGCACCGTTTTCAGACAGGCTGCCTTACCTTAGGCTAGGGAGTGTCCTCCCTTCCTTGGTGGCCGCTTTGGTACAGAACCTCCTCCACAGAAGACCCTTCTCTTCTCCCATCCCCACCTATCTCTTGTATGGCCTAGCCTATACTTAGGTTAGTCTATACCCATCTGTCCCCTGTCCTACAACTCCTCCTTAGGGTGGAGTGATAGGGCTACCTTGAGCTCCTGTGTGCAGTCCGCTCTGGTACATATACCCTTCATAGTGTCCTATGGGGTTAGCCACTGGATGCGTTCTGTCTGCAGGGGTTCTCCCCCCCTCTTGGGTGTTCCCTAGCCCTCCCTTGGGCTACCTTAGCTCCCGGTCCTCTGCGGCCCCTGCTTCTGGGTGATAGGGCTAGCCTCTATCATGGGTACACCCACTCAGGTGGGATGTCTTGGGGTCCGTGGCCGGACCCCTACATCCCTCCTTCTGTCTCTTTCACTATCCTGGTGCCGGTCCCTTGCCGCCTCCACTGTCGGTGATACCCACCTCCTACCTTGGTGACTTATCCCTTGCCCTCTGGGCCGCCAGTCCTCCGTGTGCCGGGGGACTGCCGCCTCCCACCGGCGTCCAGCCGATGGCCTTCCCTCTTACCTCATAGCTTCGGTCGTCCGTCCACCGGCCGGCCCCCGGAGTGCCGGAATCCGCTGCCGGCAGTCCGGTTCTGCTATAACCATCCTTGTTCCTGTCACCAAGCCGGCAACCTTTGGCTGCCGGAGCCGCCGCTGTGCCGGCGGCCGCCACCCTGGTATTACTCCTGACTTTTATATTGTCTTCCCTAATGCCAGAAACTCTGCTGGAGCGGCCTCCGGCGTGCCGTCGGTCTGCCGGAGCCTTCCGGAGACGTCAAGGCGACTTGCACCCCTTCTACTAGCTATCATCTGATGTTGATAGCCCTACATCGCAACCAGATGGTTTGATTACGTAAATGGATAGGTATTATCTTACCGTTCTATTAGTAACCATGCTGTCTTCTTGCATATCACAGATTTCCAGCATGCTGTGTGTATCTTAGCACGGCTGGTTGCCGGAAACCGTTACCCTATGGGATCTTCTACGTTCCCAATTCTAGAGTCTGAGTAGCCTCAGTCCTAGTTTTATATCCTTGACAATTCCCAATAGAATTCCCACTGCCTTCCGGGCATTCCATGTCGAATTCTGTCCTGTGCCTTCGGTCACAACAAATTGTCTATGGATAAGGTCACGGTAACCAGCCGGGTGGGTTACACGGAGTATGTATCTATCTCCTTCTTTTCCGCCCATTCTCTGATCATCACACTTAATGTTATGTTAAAGATTAATCAATTAATATTTAACTTTAGAATAGAAGTCACCCTTATGACTCCCCCATACTCATGTTCTCTTTCTCTTACAGGAGGAGCAACTGAAGTGCGACCACGGCTTCTGTGCAGTGAAGCTCCCGCACTTTTATGGGCACACAGCGTGTAGGACCCACGCCCCTTGTGCCAACAAGAAAGGAGATCTGAAGTTCTGGGACCCGCAGAACTGTACGGTCTGCCAGGAACGCCTGGTCGACGCGTTCAATAACCCTCCCTCAGCGGAGGTTAGGGACGCTTCTCGAGAGAAGCTACGCAAATGGGTGCGTGGCTTCCAGAAGAACGCCACTGGACCGTACCTTGCCACTGAAGACATGAGGGTCTTACTGTTCCCAAAGGCATCCCCAGACTCTGTGGTCCCCAAGGATCAGATCCCCACCGTCCAGATCACGGTGGAACCCGATGTTGTCATGGCCCAGTCCATGCACGAGTGTCACCTGGATACCGACAACGCGGAGCGCATGTCGGAGATTTCGGAGACTACGGAGAGGAACCTCATGGCCCAAGAGCTGGACTGTGAAGAGGACCAGGTGGAATACACCGAGTCGGAGCAGGAGGTCGCTCCGCCTTCCACCACCGCCCCAACTCCTACACCGACGGAAGTATCTCTCCCGTCTACCTCCGCCACCCCGGATCCCATCCCATCCGCCCAGGAGATGTTCCGTATGATTGAAGCGCTTATGGACAAGAAACTCCAAGTGACACACGAGTACATCAGGTCCATGGGAGTTTCCAAAGAGCCGAAAAGGATTTCGGTTAAGGACCTCCCGATATGCTCGCACGCCAACCCCTGGAGGTATGCCGAGCATATGCCCATCGCAACGGGCAGGATCTTCATCAGCGAGAAGGTCGGCTCGGTTGCCCTGGAAGAAGTGGAGTTCTTCCCGAGTTTTGAGGCTTATTCGGACTGTTACGTCCGGCTTCGATCCGAACCTGCCTCTAAAGAGGAGACCGAACCTAAGGAGGTGATAGTTTTCGATCTCCCGAAGGCCCAGGCTATGTTGACCAACGCTGTTAAAAGTAGGGGCTTTACCTGCTCAAAGCTTCCGGCGCTGAGCAAGAAGCACCCTACCTACGTCGCACCTGATGATGCGGTCCTCCCCTTTACGGAAAAGGCCTTCGCTGCGTATCACAAGGCAGTGGAAGAAGGGAAGCCTTGCCCTGCACTGGAGGAGTGCAGACCCTTCTCCCTGGTGACTCCCCCCGATGTTCGACACTGGAAGGATATCCAGCATACCTTCGTGGTGGGAAAACTAGATCCTGACGTTGCTGGACGTCAGTTTAATGAAGACCTCCCGAAACTTAATGACCGTCTCCTTCGTCGGGAACAAGACACGAAGGAAAGGCTCGCAGCATCCATGTCCCTCCAAGTACAGCTTGACGTCATGGCTGGCGACACTAGAGTCCCCGACCACTACATGGTGCTCGCTAAATCGCATATGGCAACTCTGGTAAAGGACCTGTACAGCTTCATGAAGGCTCGGAGAGCCTGTCGTGAATTCGTGTTCTCAAGTGCCACAGTGAGACACGAACCCCGGAGGCTGATTTCCTCCAACATCTGGGGTAAATTCCTCTTTCCCTCTGATCTTGTGAAAGAGATCACCGACAAGGCCGCCACTGAGAATAGGAACCTTCTCAACAAGTGGGGCATGTCGAAGAAGAGGAAATCCTCTCAGGACGATGGCCCTCAACCTAAGAGGAAATCCTCCAAGCCAAAACCCCAGCAACGTCAACAGAGACGGCAGTTTCCGGGACCCGCTACTCCCCAAGTGGCTGCTCAGCCACAGCAGACCTTTCAGCTGGTCACCCAACCTGTTTTGTCCCAGTCACCGGTTTTCACCCCTGCCTTTGAGCAACAGACGACTACCTTCCGTCCCAAAGGTAGAGGCTCAAGCAGAGGTGCAGACAGAGACGCATCTCGCCGTCCCTCCAGAGGCAGAGGAGGAAGGGGAGTTAGCGGCCGAGGCAGTAAACCCTCGGGACACCAGAAGCAATGAAGTGCTTCCGGTGGGAGGAAGACTCCGCCAATTCCAGGATAGTTGGACCTTCGATCTCTGGGCACACAGCATCGTCAAGAAGGGTCTAGGCTGGAGTTGGACTCAACCACCCCCAACCTTCCAGCAATTCTTCCAACAATCAACCCCCCTTCTGGAAGAATATGTCCTAGATCTCTTGAACAAGAAGGTGATAAGGAGGGTAAAGTCAACCAGGTTCCAAGGGAGACTGTTTTGCGTTCCCAAGAAGGACTCCTACAAACTCAGAGTCATTCTAGACTTATCCCCCCTCAACAAGTTCATAGCGAACAACAAGTTCAAGATGCTGACTCTCCAACAGATAAGGACCCTTCTGCCTCGAGGTTCTTACACGGTCTCCATAGACCTAGCGGATGCCTACTGGCATGTTCCAATGAACCACCACGCTTCCTCCTACCTAGGATTTCGACTCCAAAGGAAAAGCTACGCCTTCAGGGCCATGCCCTTCGGCCTCAACGTGGCCCCTCGGATCTTCACAAAGCTGGCGGACGCCATAGTACAACAGCTCCGCCTCCAAGACGTCCAGGTGATGGCCTACCTCGACGACTGGCTAGTCTGGGCTCCATCGCCCGAGGATTGTTTAAGATCCTGCAGCAAAGTCACCCAGTACCTAGAACACCTGGGATTCAAAATAATCGCGAAGAAATCTCGCCCCTCTCCAGCTCAGAAGTTCCAATGGTTAGGAATCCAGTGGAATCTTCAGTCACACCGCTTTTCCATCCCCCAGAAGAAAAGGAAGGAAATAGCAGGGTCTGTCAAGCGACTGCTGAAATCCAAACGGATCTCAAGACGTCAGCAGTAACGAGTTCTAGGCTCTCTACAGTTCGCCTCAGTGACAAACCCAGTGCTTCGTGCACAGCTAAAGGATGCCGCGGGAGCCTGGAGACGTTCTGCATCCATCGCTCGAAGAGACCTCAAGAGACGGCTCCCAAACAGACTTCGGCTTCTCCTCAAGCCGTGGTCAGAAGCAACGGCCCTGAAAAGGTCCATCCCTCTTCAACATCCACCTCCATCACTCAACATCCACACGGACGCTTCGCTGGAGGGTTGGGGAGGTCACTCCCACCAAAAACAGGCTCAAGGCACATGGTCTCCCCTATTCAAGACGTTTCACATCAACATCTTGGAGGCCATGGCGTTCCTTCTAACACTGAAGAAACTCTCCCCGCCTCCCTCGATCCATATTCGTCTAACCCTAGACAACTCGGTGGTAGTTCGATGTCTCAATCGCCAAGGCTCAAGATCACCCCAGATAAATCAGGTGCTTCTGACAATCTTCCGTCTGGCAGAGAAGAAGAAGTGGCACCTGTCTGCAGTTCACCTACAAGGATTCCGCAACGTGACGGCGGATGCTCTATCTCGGACAAGCCCGATAGAGTCGGAATGGTCTCTAGACGCAAGATCATTCTCCTTCATCTCTCACCAAGTCCCAGAACTTCAGATCGATCTCTTCGCAACGAGCGACAACAATCAACTTCCTCGATATGTGGCCCCGTACGAGGACCCCAAGGCAGAGGCAGTGGACGCCATGTCACTGGACTGGAACAGATGGTCCAAGATCTACCTGTTCCCTCCCACCAACCTACTGCTGAAAGTCCTCTCCAAGCTGAGAACCTTCAAAGGGACAGCGGCCCTAGTGGCTTCCAAGTGGCCCCGGAGCAATTGGTACCCCCTGGTCCTGGAGCTGCAGCCCACGCTGATCCCTCTCCCGGGCCCAGTTCTCTCCCAGCAAGTACAGAAGTCGACTGTCTTCGCTTCATCATCGAAAATCAAGGACCTTCATCTCATGATTTTCTCTCCCTAGCCACGAAGAAAAGGTTTGGGATCTCGAAGAAAAGTCTACACTTCCTCGAGGAATACAAGACCGAATCCACAAGACGGCAATACGAATCATCCTGGAGAAAATGGGTCTCATTCGTCAAGGCAAAAAATCCTACGGAAATCACCATTGATTTTTGCATGTCCTTCTTTATTCACCTTCATGGACAGGGCTTGGCAGCCAACACGATTTCTACTTGCAAATCGGCCTTGACTAGACCACTGATGTATGCCTTCCAGATTGATCTGTCCGACGACATCTTCAATAAACTGCCGAAAGCATGCGCTCGTCTACACCCAGCACCCCCACCGAAACCGATCTCCTGGTCTCTGGACAAGGTGCTCCATTTTGCCTCCAACTTGGACAATGATTCATGCCCTCTCAAGGATCTGACTCAGAAAGTTATATTTCATTTTGCTCTTGCTTCAGGAGCCCGAGTCAGCGAAATAGTGGCATTATCAAGAGAAGAGGGTCATATCCTGTTTACTGACTCAGGAGACCTTACCCTCTTAACAGATCCGACGTTTCTCGCCAAAAACGAATTACCCACCAAAAGATGGGGCCCTTGGAGAATATGCCCCCTGAAAGAAGATGCCTCTCTATGCCCAGTAGAGAGCCTCAAGGTCTATCTTCGCAGAACTTCGGACTTTGGTGGAGGCCCACTCTTCAAAGGAGAAACATCGGGCAGCGACCTGTCACTGAAACAACTAAGAGCGAAAATCACCTACTTCATTCGCAGAGCGGATCCTGACAGTACACCCGCCGGTCACGATCCTAGAAAAGTTGCATCGTCTCTGAATTTCTTTCAGAGTATGGATTTCGAAAGCCTTAAGAGTTTCACAGGCTGGAAATCCTCGCGTGTTTTCTTCAAACATTATGCGAAACAAGTGCACAAAGTCAAACATTTTGTGGTAGCCGCAGGTAGTGTTATGAAACCTGCACCTAACTCTGCATAGAACAATGAGTTACTTGGGACTCTAACTCTACGGGTTCCTATGTTGACCCTCGAGTGATACGTAGTGATTTCAAAAACACTTAGTGCTTTTCATATAACTGTTCTTATCCCAGGTGAAATGTCATAGTCGTCACACGAGTGCCGCATGCCTAGAGCATGATGTGTTTTACTTTTAAAGACTGACGTTCCTCGAGAACGAGTGCGTACTAATAAATTTGAAATTCTCTTTCAGATTCAAGAGCACGTCTTTCATTACTATGTACATTATAATTTGTTGTAAATTACTTTTACTTATATTGCATTCCATTAATATACTCTGCAATTGTGAAATAAAATTCCTATTTTATTACTTGTGCGTCTCAATCTGCTCCTACTTATACTATGAAATACACGTCTGTCATAGTTTTATTATCCCCTTCCTCTTATGGTTGATGAAGATTACTAAGGTTTCAACCCTTATTATATACTCACCTGTGCAATGTAATATTCCTACACGAATACTTACTTACTTCATATCTTAGAGACCAGACAATTCTCCATTAACATATAGTGCCTAACCACCACTTGTCTGCCCTTGAGAATGTTCCTATATGAATGCCAACCATTCAGTCTTGTCTCCAAGTTCTTCAGGTTCTTCCAGCAAGGTGAGTAGCCCTTCGATGACCACTCTGATCTCGGCATGGCCCGTGGGGACTTCACTGCCAGGGGGGCAGTAAGTTTTCTTCCCTACGGTTCTTCTATTAAGATTACTATGCTACCCTGTTCAAAGCCCTCGGCACTTACTCAAATAGGGGAAAATCTACCACGATACATTGATTCCCTGGTATTCTTCCATCAGGACGCCATGGCTTGAGCCCAAAAAACGGATTTTGAGCGAAGCGAAAAATCTATTTTTGGGTGAGATAGCCATGGCGTCCTGATGGACCCTCCCTGCTACTTCGTCCAGTTTTTTCAGGTCCCGCCCTGCTCTGCTGTATCATGGTGATCGGCAAGCAACTGCCGCCCCTACACTTCAAAGTGTTAACTCTATGTAGGGTGTAGATAGCTATGTGGCGCGTTAATACATGCGTCCCCTGTTGATATACGATGTCTTAAAGGGAAACCTTTAGGATACTCGCTCCAGAAGTTAGAATTCTGTGATAACCTGTGGTTAAATTCTCTGGGAATATTTAGTAGTAATATACCCAAGGAAGCTACCAAAAAGGAACCTTCCATCAGGACGCCATGGCTTGAGCCCAAAAAAGGAATTCAGATTCGCTGATATTGTTTTTTTAGTTACATTTAACTGTCTTTCATATGTACACAACACATTTTTGTTTAATCTCTCTCTCTCTCTCTCTCTCTCTCTCTCTCTCTCTCTCTCTCTCTCTCTCTCTCTCTCTCTCTCGGAAAAAATCAATAGACGTCTCTAACACTAACAGTGAAGAAGAACAGAGAGAGAGAGAGAGAGAGAGAGAGAGAGAGAGAGAGAGAGAGAGAGAGAGAGAGAGTATTTATTTAAAGAACATGTTAACACCATGTCTACCTTCTCGCCGATCGTCCGTCTCCTCCTGGCTTAGCAAATCCTACACCTGCGTTGGCCTGTCTCTAAGGTAAAGTGGCAATAAAACACATTTTTTATTTATTATTTCTTTATAATTATCTTTTTTACATGCTTCTTTCATATTATGCAGTTATGTTATTGTTGCATCCTCGTCCCTTTAGTACTTAGGTCCCAAGAAGACAGGTTGGTAATTCACGTACTTTATTCTGGTATATCAAATACAAGTAAGCAGACCCATGCTTCTGCTGGCGTCACAGTTCGTGGATGACGGGGGAGACAACAACAACAACTCAACGGTTCAACATAGTAGAATGAGAGAGTAGTGTTTCTCAATACATTACACTCCTCCCCCCTTAGGTTAACACACAAAAAAAATTAAATTTGTTCAGAGTCTCCTAGGTTTTTTACTTACTCTGGTAGATTTTCTTACAATGGCACCAGTATCACAATTACCGTTCTCTGATCCTACTACTTCTACATTGGGATTACAATTCCTACTTGAGTTCTGAATAGGGTTATTTGTTTCTTCTAATCCTTGTACATTATTGGGAGAAGAAACTACAGGAACAGAAGGAATCATTGTATCTTTTAATAGTGATGATTCATCAGTTACTCTAGTATTATACATTTTTCTCTCAAATAACTGTGATAGGTGACGCTTCCAAGTCAAAATACCATTAACATCTACAGAAACTAAATAATTCCTTTCACCCAGAACTTTGATAATCTTAGCTTCTACTCATTCTGGTCCTTTACCAAAATTCCTGGCATATACTGCATCACCAACTCTGAATTTAGACTCATGAACGTAAAACTAATCTCCTTGTTTAGGCATTATAACATCTAGTGGACCCTTAAATTTCCTTCCAAATAATAATTCAGCTGGGGAGCAGCCAGTAGAAGACTGTACTGTACGTCTATAGGTATACAAAAATTTTGTCATTCTGGTTTTTACAGGCAATTTACAATCAAACTTTTTGAAATTAGTTTTGAATATTCGGACAGCCCGTTCTGCAAGCCCATTTGTACTTGGATTATATGGTGCTCCTGAGCAATGTCTAACACCATTTTTCTGAAAGAAATTCTGAGTGTCTCTAGCCATAAAACAAGTTGCGTTATCAGATACAATTGTGTCAGGAATACCATAATTAGCAAAACACGACCTTAAACATTGTATGGTATCCTCTGAAGTTATATTCTTACAAGCATAGTCATCAATAAATTTAGAAAATGAATCAATAACAATCAAATATTGCATGTTGTCAATGGGCCCACAATAATCTACATGCAAGCGGGACCAAGGTCTATCTACTGACGGCCAAGATAAAGGTGAAATGGCCTTATGTTTGAGATTTGTTATACATAATGCACAGTTAGAAGTTATTTGTTCCAAATCTTTGTCCATATTAGGCCAATATACAAAAGACCTTGCTTCGGCTTTCATAGCAACAATACCCTTGTGGCCCTCATGAAGCATTTCCATAACATGCTTTCTTAACATTTCAGGAACCAAAATACGATTCCTATACAGTAATACATTATCATGCAAAGAAAGATAATTTCTCAATTTATAGAATGGTAACATACAATTTTCCATCACATTTTCCTTGGGGAACCCCCTCCTTACATAATTTCTTACTCTGCATAAAACCGTGTCTCTTTCTATACATTCTTTTACCATTGTAACATCAAAAGAATTCTTATCCAAAATATTAATCAAATTTACATATTCTCCTGGTACATGAAAATCAGTATCATCTCTACATAATGGTAGCCTACTAAGAGCATCTGCCACTGTATTATGCACTCCCTTAATGTGCTCAATTTTAAAATCAAAACCTGATAGGAATAAAGTCCACCTTTGAATACGAGCATTAGATAATTGTGGAATACTCTTACTAGGGTTAAATAGATGAGTCAAGGGTTTATGGTCCGTCCTAATAACGAACTTCCTACCCAAAAGGAAATCAGAAAACTTCTTGACTCCAAAAATAATGGATAATGCCTCTCTATCAATTTGAGAATAATTACACTCAGCATTAGCTAATTTTCTACTTTTGAACGAAATGGTAGAAATTTTACCCTTATATTCTTGTTTAAGAACAGCTCCCAATCGTACAGGACTAGCATCAACTTCTAAAATCATGGTAGCATTGGGGTTAAAATTATCCAAAATATCAGCTCTACCCAAGGCTTCCTTAATACTCTGAAAAGCTTCTTCATGAACTGCTGACCAATGAAACTCAACATTCTTTTGTGTCAAATTATATAAAGGACATAAAATAGAACTGAACTGAGGTACAAACCTATTGTAGTAAGTGCATAACCCCAAAAATGATTTCAAAGACTGGACAGACTGAGGGGTTGGAGCTTCCAAAATTGCCTCTATTTTCTTTGGGTCAGGTTTAATTCCCTCACAACTTAAAATGTATCCTAAATAAGGTACTTCCCTAGAACCGATAATACATTTATCTTTATTCAATTTAACATTTCTCAGTTGCAAAATTGATAAAACCTTACATAAACTCCTGTCATGTTCCTCTTTGGTAGCTCCGACAATCAATATGTCATCTAAAGATACGTGAACACCCTCAATATTTGCCAATAATTCAGAAAGAAACCTCTGAAATATACCTGGTGCTGACGACAACCCAAAAGGCAATCGGTGGAACTTATATAATCCCAAATGAGTATTCATAATTAAATATTGTTGAGAATTTTCACTCACAGATACCTGTAAATATGCATTTTTCAAATCCAATTTTGTAATATACTGACAAGAACCTACATTTGCCAAAATATCATCCAATCTCTGTAATGGAAAGGTATTAACACTTGTTTGGGTATTGAGATACTTAAAATCTACACAAATCCTTATTTCACCATTAGGTTTCATTACAGGAACAATAGGACTGGCCCAATCTCCTGCATGCTCGACCTTGCTCACTATATTTTTACTTTCCAGTTCTTTCAAACTATTCTCAATTTTACATTTATAATGATAAGGCACAGATCTGGCTTTAAAATAATTAGGCACAGCATTTTCTTTTAACATTAATTGACATTCATAATTTGTAATGGGTGATCCTTCCACCACCTGATACTCACTGAACATTTTTACACAATCAAGCTTAAGCCTAAATGCACTACTTGGGGTAATAAGAGGACCTTTAAATTTATCATCACTCACATTATCAACTTGTACCCACTGGTATTTCAATTTCTTCATCAAAGACCTGCCTGCTAAATTTAAATCATTATCTACAACAAAAAACTTTTGTCCCTTGACCATTTGGCCTTTATAAGAAACATCACAATTTATTTCACCATACACCTGCAGTTCCGCTTTATCATAATTAGCTAAGCGTTTCCTTGTTGGTAATGGTGTTAAATTCAATTTATTAGCATCATGCCGTGAAATAGTGGATGCACCACTGCCAGTGTCTAATTCAAATTCTAGGGGAAACCCATTTAACCTTAAAATTTCTCTATATGGTTCCTCATAATCATCGACAAAGTCAATAGAATTCACATCAAAATCAAAAAGTTTCAATAAATCATAAGAATCATGAAAAACGGATTTTGAGCGAAGCGAAAAATCTATTTTTGGGTGAGATAGCCATGGCGTCCTGATGGAAGGTTCCGTTTTGGTAGCTTCCTTGGGTATATAACTACTAAGATATTCCCAGAGAATTTAACTACAGGTTATCACAGAATTCTAACTTCTGGAGCGAGTATCCTAAAGGTTTCCCATTTAAGACATCGTATATCAACAGGGGACGCATGTATTAACGCGCCACATAGCTATCTACACCCCAAACAGAGTTAACACTTCGGTGTGTAGGGGCGGAGAATAGCTGGGAGCCGTTCCACAGCTAATCTCGTTCGTGGCTACTTTTGGTACTCGAGATGTAAACAAACGGGCGCCATTGCTGAATGACGTCACGTCCGTCCTCATCCTGAAGCCAGTTGCTTGCCGATCACCATGATACAGCAGAGCAGGGTGGGACCTAAAAACTGGACGAAGTAGCAGGGAGGGTCCATCAGGACGCCATGGCTATCTCACCCAAAAATAGATTTTTCGCTAAGCTCAAAATCCGTTTTTTGGGCTCAAGCCATGGCGTCCTGATGGAAGAATACCAGAGAATCAATGTATCGTGGTAGATTTTCCCCTATTGGGTAAGTGCCAAAGGCTTTGAACAAGGTAGCATAGAAATCTTAATAAAAGAACCGTAGGGAAGAACCTTCCTGTCCTCCTTGGCAGTGAAGTTCCCACGGGCCATGCCGAGATCAAAGTGGTTATCGAAGGGCTATTCACCTTGCTAGAAAAACCTGAAGAACTTGGAGACGAGACTGAATGGTTGGCATTCGTATCGGAACATTCTCGAAGGCAGACAAGTGGTGGTTGGACACTGTATGTAGAGAAGGATAGTTTCGTCTCTAGGGTATGAAGAGTAAGTATTCGTATTGGAATATTACATTGCAAAGGTGAATATATAATAAGGGTTAGGACCTTAGTATCTCCATGAACCATAAGGAAGGGGATAATAAAACTATGACAGGCATGTATTTCATAGTATAAGTAGGAGCGGATTGAGACGCACAAGTAATAAAATAGGAATTTTATTTCACAATTGCAGAAAAATAAATGAATTGCAATAATAAGTAAAGTTAATTTACAGGAAATTATAATGTACATAGTATTAAAGACTTGCTCTTGAATCTGAAAGGGAATTTCAAATTTATTGGTAGGCACTCGTTCTCGAGGAACGTCAGTCTTTAATTAAAACACATCATGCTCTAGGCATGCGGCACTTGTGTGACGACTATGACATTTCACCTGGGATAAGAACAGTTAAAAGAAAGCACTAAGTGTTTTCGACATCACTACGTATCGCTCGAGGGTCAACATAGGCACCCGAAGAGTTAGAGTCCCAAGTAACTCGCTGTTCTATGCAGAGTTAGGTGCAGGTTTCATAACACTACCTGCGGCTACCACAAAATGTTTGACTTCGTGCACTTGTTTCGCATAATGTTTGAAGAAAACACGCGAGGACTTCCAGCCTGTGAAGCTTTTCAGGCTTTCGAAGTCCTTACTCTGAAAGAAATTCAGAGACGATGCAACTTTTCTAGGATCGTGACCGGCGGGTGTACTGTCAGGATCCGCTCTGCGAATGAAGTAGGTGATTTTCGCTCTTAGTTGTTTCAGTGACAGGTCGCTGCCCGATGTTTCTCCTTTGAAGAGTTGGCCTCCACCAAAGTTCGAAGTTCTGCGAAGATAGACCTTGAGGCTCTCTACTGGGCATAGAGAGGCATCTTCCTTCAGGGGGCATATTCTCCAGGGGCCCCATCTCTTGGTGGGTAATTCGTTTTTGGCGAGAAACGTCGGATCCGGGGAGAGGGTAATGTCTCCTGAATCAGTAAACAGGATGTGACCCTCTTCTCATGATAATGCCACTATTTCGCTGACTCGGGCTCCTGAAGCAAGAGCAAAGAGAAATATAACTTTCTGAGTCAGATCCTTGAGAGGGCATGAATCATTATCCAAGTTGGAGGAGAATTGCAGCACCTTGTCCAATGACCAGGAGATCGGTTTCGGTGGGGGTGCTGGGCGTAGACGAGCGCATGCTTTCGGCAGTTTATTGAAGATGTCGCTGGACAGATCAATTTGGAAGGCATACAACAGTGGTCTAGTCAAGGCCGATTTGCAAGTCGAGATCGTATTGGCTGCTAATCCCTGTCCATGAAGGTGAATGAAGAAGGACATGCAGAAATCAATGGTGATTTCCTTAGGATTTTTTGCCTTGACGAATGAGACCCATTTTCTCCAGGATGATTCGTATTGCCGTCTTGTGGATTCGGTCTTGTATTCCTCAAGGAAGTCTAGACTTTTCTTCGAGATCCCAAACCTCTTCTTTGCGGCTAGGGAGAGAAAATCATGAGATGAAGGTCCTTGATTTTCAATGATGAAGCGAAGACAGTCGACTTCTGTACTTGTTGGGAGAGAACTGGGCCCGGGAGAGGGATCAGCTTGGGCTGCAGCTCCAGGACCAGGGGGTACCAGTTGCTCCGGGGCCACTTGGGAGCCACTAGGGCCGCTGTCCCTTTGAAGGTTCTCAGCTTGGAGAGGACTTTCAGCAGAAGGTTGGTGGGAGGGAACAGGTAGATCTTGGACCATCTGTTCCAGTCCAGTGACATGGCATCCACTGCTTCTGCCTTGGGGTCCTCGTACGGGGCCACATACCGAGGAAGTTGATTGTTGTCGCTCGTTGCAAAGAGATCGATCTGAAGTTCTGGGACTTGGTGAGAGATGAAGGAGAATGATCTTGCGTCTAGAGACCATTCCGACTCTATCGGGCTTGTCCGAGATAGAGCGTCCGCCGTCATGTTGCGGAATCCTTGTAGGTGAACTGCAGACAGGTGCCATTTCTTCTTCTCTGCCAGACGGAAGATTGTCAGAAGCACCTGATTTATCTGGGGCGATCTTGAGCCTTGGCGATTGAGAAATCGAACTACCACCGAGTTGTCTAGGGTTAGACGAATATGGATCGAGGGAGGCGGGGAGAGTTTCTTCAGAGTTAGAAGGACCGCCATGGCCTCCAAGATGTTGATGTGAAACGTCTTGAATAGGGGAGACCATGTGCCTTGAGCCTGTTTTTGGTGGGAGTGACCTCCCCAACCCTCCAGTGAAGCGTCCGTGTGGATGTTGAGTGATGGAGGTGGGTGTTGAAGAGGAATGGACCTTTTCAGGGCCTTTGCTTCCGACCACGGCTTGAGGAGAAGTCGAAGTCTGTTTGGGAGCCGTCTCTTGAGGTCTCTTCGAGCGATGGATGCAGAACGTCTCCAGACTCCCGCGGCATCCTTTAGCTGTGCACGAAGCACCGGGTTTGTTACTGAGGCGAACTGTAGAGAGCCTAGAACTCGTTCCTGCTGGCGTCTTGAGATCCGCTTGGATTTCAGTAGTCGCTTGACAGACCCTGCTATTTCCTTCCTTTTCTTCTGGGGGATGGAAAGGCAGTGTGACTGAAGGTTCCATTGGAACTTCTGAGCTGGAGAGAGGCGAGATTTCTTCACGTTTATCTTGAATCCCAGGTGTTCTAGGTACTGGGTGACTTTGCTGCATGATTTTAAACAATCCTCGGGCGATGGAGCCCAGACTAGCCAATCGTCGAGGTAGGCCATCACCTGGACGTCTCGGAGGCGGAGCTGTTGTACTATGGCGTCCGCCAGCTTTGTGAAGATCCGAGGGGCCACATTGAGGCCGAAGGGCATGGCCCTGAAGGCGTAGCTTTTCCTTTGGAGTCGAAATCCTAGGTAGGAGGAAGCGTGATGGTTCATTGGAACGTGCCAGTAGGCATCCGCCAGGTCTATGGAGACCGTGTAAGAACCTCGAGGCAGAAGGGTCCTTATCTGTTGAAGAGTCAGCATCTTGAACTTGTCGTTCGCTATGAACTTGTTGAGGGGGGATAAGTCCAGAATGACTCTGAGTTTGTCGGAGTCTTTCTTGGGGACGCAAAACAGTCTCCCTTGGAACCTGGTGGACTTTACCCTCCTTATCACCTTCTTGTTCAAGAGATCTAGGACATATTCTTCCAGAAGGGGGGTTGATTGTTGGAAGAATTGCTGGAAGGTTGGGGATGGTTGAGTCCAACTCCAGCCTAGACCCTTCTTGACGATGCTGTGTGCCCAGGGATCGAAGGTCCAACGATCCTGGAATTGGCGGAGTCTTCCTCCCACCGGAAGGACTTCATTGCTTCTGGTGTCCCGAGGGCTTTCTGCCTCGGCCGCTAGCTCCCCTTCCTCCTCTGCCTCTGGAGGGACGGCGAGATGCGTCTCTGCCTGCACCTCTGCTTGAGCCTCTACCTTTGGGACGAAAGGTAGTCGTCTGTTGCTCGAAAGCAGGGGTGAAAACCGGTGACTGTGACAAGACCGGTTGGGTGACCAGCTGAAAGGTCTGCTGTGGCTGAGCTGCCACTTGGGGAGTAGCGGGTCCCGGAAACTGCCGTCTCTGTTGACGTTGCTGGGGTTTCTGCTTGGAGGATTTTCTCTTAGGTTGAGGTCCGTCGTCTTGGGAGGATTTCCTCTTCTTTGACATGCCCCACTTGTGGAGAAGGTTCCTGTTCTCCGTGGCGGCCTTGTCGGTGATCTCTTTCACGAGGTCAGAGGGAAAGAGGTGCTTACCCCAGATGTTGGAGGAAATCAGCCTCCGGGGTTCGTGTTTCACAGTGGCACCTGAGAACATGAATTCTCGACAGGCTCTCCGAGCCTTCATGAAGTGATACAAATCCTTCACCAGGGTTGCCATGTGGCATTTGGCGAGTACCATGTAGTGGTCTGGGACTCTGGTGTCACAAGCCATGATGTCAAGTTGGACCTGGTGGGACATGGATGCTGCAAGCCTCTCCTTCGTATCTTGTTCCCGACGAAGGAGGTGGTCGTTGAGTTTCGGGAGGTCTTCGTTAAACTGACGTCCGGCTACGTCAGGATCTAGCTTTCCCACCACGAAAGTATGCTGGATATCCTTCCAGTGTCGAGCGTCGGGGGGAGTTACTATGGAGAAGGGTCTGCACTCCTCCAGTGCAGGGCAGGGTTTTCCTTCTTCCACAGCCTTGAGGCACGCAGCGAAGGCCTTTTCCATGAAGGGAAGGACTGCATCGTCGGGTGCGACGTAAGTAGGGTGCTTCTTGCTCAGGGCCGGAAGCTTAGAGCAGGTAAAACCCCTACTTTTAAATGCGGTGGCTAGCATAGCCTGGGCCTTCGAGAGATCGAACACTATCTCCTCCTTGGGTTCGGTCTCTTCTTTAGAGGCAGGTTCAGAACGAAGCCGGACGTAACAGTCCGGGTAAGCCTCAAAGTTCAGGAAGAACTCCACATCTTCCAGGGGGACCGTGCCGATCTTATCGCTGACAAAGATCCTGCCGGTCGCGATAACCATATGCTCGGCATACCTCCAGGGGTTGGCATGTGAGCATGCAGGGAGATCCTTAACCGAGATCTTCTTCGGTTCTTTGGACCCCTTCATGGACCTGATGAACTCGTGAGTTTCTTTCAGCCTGTCGTCCATAATGGCTTTGATCATCCGGAACATCTCTTGGGCGGATGGAATGGGTTCCGGGGTAGCGGAGGTAGACGGGAGAGACACTTCCGTCGGTGTAGGAGTAGGGGCGGTGATGGAAGGCGGAGCGACCTCCTGCTCCGACTCGGTGTATTCCACCTGGTCCTCTTCATCTTCCGCACCTTGGGCCATAAGGGTCTTCTCCGTGCCCTCCGAAATATCCGACATATGTTCGTTGTTCTCGGAATCCAGGTGGCACTCGTGCATGGACTGGGCCATGACTACGTCTGGTTCCACCGTGATCTGGACAGTGGGGATCAGTTCTTTGGGCACCACAGAATCGGGGGAGGCCTTTGGGAACAGAAGGGACCTCATTTCTTCAGTGGCCAGGTATGGTCCAGTGGCGTTCTTCTGGAAGCCACGCACCCACTTGCGTAGCTTATCCCGAGAAGTGTCCCTGACCTCCGCTGAGGGAGGATTATGAAAGGCATTGACTAGGCGATCCTGGCAGACCATACAGTTCTGCGGGTCCCAGAACTTCAAATCCCCTTTCTTGTTGGCACAAGGGGCGTGGGTCCTACACGCCGTATGCCCGTAGAAGTGCGGGCGTTTCACGGCGCAGAAGTCGTAATCACATTTCATCTGCTCCTCCTGTAAAAGAAAGAGAAAATGAGTATGGGGGGGGGATCATAAGAATGACTCTTAAACTAAGTTAATATTAATCATTAATTTTAACTTGATAAAGGGTGTGATGCACAGAGGAAGGGCTGAGATAGGATAGGTACATACTCCGTGCATCCCGCCCGGCTGGTTACCGTAACCTTCATCCGTGGACAATCCAAAGTGACCGAAGGCACAGGATAGAATTCAAATAGAAAGTCCGTAGGGCAGATAGAATTCTATTGGGAATTGTCAAGGATATAAGGTTGGGACTGAGGCCACTCAGTTCCAAAATAGGGGACTAAAAGATCCCATAGGGTAACGGTTTCCGGCAACCAGCCGTGCTAAGATACACACAGCATGCTGGAAATCTGTGATATGCAAGAAGACAGCATGATTACCAATAGAACGGTAATAAGATACCGATCCATTTACATAAACAAGCCATCTGGTTGCAGTGTAGGGCTATCAATATCAGATGATAGCTAGTAGAAGGGGGTGCAAGTCGCCTTGACGCCTCCGGAAGGTGCCGGCAGACCGCCGGCACGCCGGAGGCCGCTCCAGCAGAGTTTCTGGCATTAGGACAGACAATACAGAAGTCAAGAGTAATACCAGGGTGGCGGCCGCCGGCACAGCGGCGGCACGCCTGCGGAGGAAGCGGCGGCTCCGGCAGCCGGAGGTTGCCGGCTTGGTGACAGGAACAAGGATGGTTATAGCAGAACCGGACTGCCGGCGGCGGATTCCGGCACTCCGGGGGCCGGCCGGCGGACGGACGACCAAGCTATGAGGAAGGAGGGAGAGCCATTGGCTGGAAGCCGGCGGCAGGCGGCAGTCCCCCGGCACACGGAGGACTGGTGGCCGAGAGGTTAAGGGATGAGTCACCAAGGTAGGAGGTGGGTATCACCGACAGTGGAGGCGGCAAGGGACCGGCACCCGGATAGTGAAAGAGACAGAAGGAGGGATGTAGGGGTCCGGCCACGGACCCCCAGACATCCCACCTGAGTGGGTGTACCCATGATAGAGGCTGACCCTATCACCCAGAAGCAGGGGCCGCAGAGGACCGGGAGCTAAGGTAGCCCAAGGGAGGGGTGGGGTAACCCCTGCATACAGAACACATCCAGTGGCTAACCCCATAGGACACTATGAAGGGTATATGTACCAGAGCGGACTGCACACAGAAGCTCAAGGTAGCCCTATCACTCCACCCTAAGGAGGAGTTGTAGGACAGGGGACAGATGGGTATAGACTAACCTAAGTATAGACTAAGCCATACAAGAGATAGGTGGGGAGGGGAGAAGAGAAGGGTCTTCCGTGGAGGGGGTTCTGTACCAGAGCGGCCACTGAGGAAGGGAGGACACTCCCTAGCCTAAGGTAAGGCAGCTTGATTGAAAACGGTGCATGGGTATCGTTTCAGCAAGGAACAGAACTAACCCCTCCAAAACCTAACCTAGAGCAGGGATGTACGTCCTGAACTAGGAAGGATGGAAGACGTATCGCTATTGCAGGAAAGGTCGGAGACCTAGCCCCAGCAATAGAGGAAGGACTAGCCGTTCCTCACTCTCGGGCGCAACCCTAAGGGGGGATCATTCCCTTAGGGAGGACAGAGAGGCGATAAATACTCTGATATGAGCTTGATCCCCTTACGTGGTAGGGGGAGCAAGGCTACACAGAGGGGATGCCCTAAGGCAGGGGATGAAGGAAGCATATAGGGGTCCTACTTGTAGGTTAGGTTAGAAAGACACACTATCTAACCTGTCCCCTATATGGTCCCTGAAGGCGAAAACACTTGCATCACAGTCAAAAGTATTGTAAAATAAACGGATTTTGAGCGAAGCGAAAAATCTATTTTTGGGTAAGATGGCCATGTCGTCCTGATGGAAGTTCCTCTAAGGTAGCTTCCTAGGGTATATTACAACTACGGCGATATTCCCAGAGAATTTACCTTAAGGTACCCAGAATTCTAACTCCTGGAGCGAATATCCCTAATAAAAGAGCCAGGGATATCGTATAAATCAGAGGACGTATTCTTGACACGCCACATGGCAATCTGTACCCCGAACAGAGTTAACACTTCGTAGGGGTCAAATGGCAAGAAAACGAAAACGAGAAAGAAAAGGGGAGAGCCGTTCGTAAGGCCCTCTCTTCTCCCGTTTCGTAAGCGTGCCCTGCGCCGATTCTGGCGCCATCTGCATTCCTTGTAGCGAAACACGAGGTGCTACAGATACTGTATGTAGGGAGGGGTCCTACGGCCCTTTCATTGAAAGGGAAGGGCGGGTCCATCAGGACGACATGGCCATCTTACCCAAAAATAGATTTTTCGCTTCGCTCAAAATCCGTTTTTTGGGCTCAAGCCATGTCGTCCTGATGGAAGTATACCAGAGCATTACTGTATCTGTGGATTCTCAAAATGTGCCGTACTCCTCAGAAGTATTTTCCACAGTCGACGCGACCTAGAGACCTAAGATGTTACCCTCATACATCTTTTCAACTAATCATAAACCATGATAGAGCTTCCTGCCCCCAACCGGGAAGAGTCTTACTAGACTCTGGGAAAGTCTCGAAGAGTACATATATCTAAGTATGAACCCCAGGCAAGCGAGTATAGTGGTCTCACCCCATACTGGGTAAAGCGAAGTTCGAAAAGAATCACTGTGTCAATATGAAATATCGACCAGTCCTCCGCTCAAAACACGTATTGGACAAAGGTTTATATCCGCTTAGGAGGAAACTCGTAATTCCGCCACCATCCCTTTATGGGATGGAGTCCTCCAGCTAAGGGAAAGCATAAACCAATGCAATATTAGCTTGCATAAGGGAACATTCTATTAGAATTATCCCCGGGTAAATATACATAGAATGAATGCTCACAGGTGAAGGAGACGCAAGGTTCTCAAGAACCAGTTTATTGACAGACAATAAACAAACAGGTTAACCACACTCATATATATATATATATATATATATATATATATATATATATATATATATATATATATATATATATCTCTATATATGAGGAGGATAACTAAAACTTTAAGCATAAGTATGATAGTAAACAGAAACTTGTTTGTCTGAAAGAAAAAACATTGGAGCCACTTTTAAGATACCAAAGTATCAAAGTCAAAAGTCTGTTTTACTAATCAGTCACATTAGCGTTAGAAACGCTCGGCACGCATGTTTGCACTTATGCTGGGTTCACCTTTGAAAGTGGAACAGTCAACGTGGGTCACCCAGTACCCTCACATAGTTTGTAGTACAACATGTGACTACATACTCACCCTGGAATTAATTGTCCCAATTAAGCTACTGTTCCTCGCAGAGTTAAACAGCAGGGTTAACGACGCAACCCACTGCTACCACAGAACCTCTTAGTTGCTGCACTTGCTTCGCATAGTGACGAAAGAACACTCTGGAAGGCTTCCAGCCAGTGTACGAACGAAGATGTCCAAAATCCCTACAACTAAAGAAGTTTAAGGATGAAGCAACTTTCCTCGGATCGTGACCTGTGGGTGAACAGTCAGGATCCGCTCTGCGAATAAGATATGTGATTTTCGCCCTGAGTTGTTTCAGTAATAAATTTTGAGCCTGACGTTTCTCCCCTGGCCAGATGGCCACCCTTGAAGCCTGAAGTTCTACGAAGATAGACCTTTAGGCATTCTACTGGACATAGAGATGCATCTTCTTTCAGAGGGCAGATTCTTCAGGGACCCCACCTGATGGTGGGTAACTCGTTCTTGGTGAGAAACGTAGGATCCGGAAATAGGTTCAGTTCACCCATCCAGGAACTGAACACGACCTTCCTCTCTCGAGAGGGGTATGATCTCACTAACCCTGGCCCCGGACGCGAGTGCAAAAAGGAGGATAACTTATGGGTCAAATCCTTTAACGCACACTCCTTATTGTTCAACGGCGAAGTAAAATGAAGAACTTTTCTAAAGACCATGAATTGGGCTTTGGAGGTGCTAAAGGTCTGAGCCTAGCGCAGGCTTTCGGAACTTTTATAAAAGATCTCGTTCGCGAGGTCGACCTGGAAGGCATATAGAATGGGTCTTGTCAAAGCAGGCCTACATGTTAAAATCGTGTTAGTTACCGATCCATAACCATGGAGATGGATGAAGAAAGATAAGCAGAAGTCCGTCGTGATCTCCTGCGGAATCTTCGTCTGACAAGGGCTACCCATTCTCTCCAAGATGCCTCATATTGTCTTTTAAAAGGTTTGCACTTATAATCCTCTAGGAAGTCCATGCTGGCTTTCGAAATCCCGAAACACTTTCTCACCTGTTAAGGAAAGAAAATCATGAGCTGCTGGATCCGGGTTTTCTGTAATGAAGCGCAGACAATTGACTTCTGGACTCACTGGGTCAGAACTGGATCTGGTAGCGGTCGAAACTCCAATCGTAGTTCCAATGCCAGAGGGAACCCACACTGTTCGGCCACTTGTGGGCCACTACTGCCGCTACTCCCTTAAATGATCTCAGTTTGTTGAGGACCCTCAACAGAAGGTTGTAAGGAGGGAACAGATAAATCCTGAACCATCTGTTCCAGTCGAGGGACATCGCGTCCACTGCTTCCGCCAAGGGGTCCTCGTACGGGGACACATACAGGGGCAACTTCTTGTTGTTTTTCGTCGCAAAGAGGTCTAGCCGCAGCTCTGGGACTTGACTCAGAATGAAGGAGAATGGTCCTGCGTCTAGGGACCATTCCGACTCTATCGGTGTGAACCTGGATAGAGCGTCCGCTGTCACATTGCGGACTCCTTGAAGGTGAACTGCTGACAGGTACCATTTCTTCTTCCCCCAAATCGGAAGATGGCCAACATCACCTGGTTGAGAGGTGGTGACCTTGATCCTTGTCGATTCAAGCATCTCACAACTCCCCCGCTGTCCAGCACCAACCTAATGTGGATCGAGCGATGCGGGGAGACTTTCTTTAAGGAAAGAAGGACTGTCATAGTCTCTCGAAAATGACTGTGAGAGGTCTTGAATAGACTGGACCAAGACCCTTGGGCCTTTTTTCTGATGAGAGTGAACTCCCCATCCCTCCTTCGAGGAGTCTGAGTGACTCGTCACCGACGGGGGAGGTGGCTGAAGAAGAACCGCCTTCCTAAGGAGTCTGGCTTGGGACCAAGGCCTGAGAAGAGTATTTCGACGAAGCGGAACTGGTCTTCTCAGATCTCTTCGCGCATCTGATGCATAACTACTCCAATCTCCGGTTGCATCCTTTAGCTGTGCTCTTAGCACCGGGTCTGTCACCGAAGTAAACTGGAGAGACCCCAGTACACTCTCCAGTTCGCATCTGATATCCATACGGAATCTAGAAGTCTCTTGACAGAACCAGCTATCTCCTTTCTTTTCTCCGCCATGACGGAGAAAACGGTGTGACATTAGGTCCCAGTGGATTCACACCCACCGGAACTTAGAGATGGAGGAAGTTGAGACTTTTCCTGTTGATCTTGAAGCCTAGATAATCTAGGAAATGGATCACATACAGGGAAGCTTGCAAGCATTCTGTCCTGGATGCTGCCCACACCAGCCAAAAATCCAGGTAGGCTACTACCTGAATTCCCTTTAGGCGTAATTGACTGAGAACTACGTTCGCAAGCATCGTGAAAATCCTTGGGGCTATTTTTAGCCCGAGAGGCATGGCTTTGAAGACGTATAGTCTTCGTTGTAGCCTTAACCTTAGGTAGGAGGAGAATCGACAATAGATTGGAACGTGCCGATAGGCGTCTGACAAAACTATGGAGGCGGTAAATGCCCTCTTGGGCAGTAAGGTCCTTATGTGTTGCATTGTTAGCATCTTGAACCTGTAGTTCGCTATGAACTTGTTAAGTGGCGACAAGTCCAGAATGACTCCGAGTTTTCCGAGTCTTTCTTGGGAACACAAAACAGCCTCCCTTGGAATTAGATGGACTTTACCCTTCGGATCACTTTTCCTCTAACAGTTCTTGAATGAACTCCTCCAGAACGGGGGTGGAGTATCGGAAAAACGCCGAGGGTATGGGGATGGAGTGCTGTACCAGCTCCAGCCCAGTTCCTTCTTGAGTAGGCTGTGGACCCAGGGATCGAAGGTCCACCGATCCCAAAAGCGTTGGAGACTCCCTTCTACCAATATCATCTCGCTCGGACTGTTGTCCTGAGGTCTTGCCTCTCTGACCGCGACCACCCATGAAAACCCCTTCTCCTTGAGGGGCGCCTAGACGAACTTCTAGCTGCTCCTCTAGGCTTGTTCGACAGGCAGTTGACTGACCTTCCAACGATGGGTTGAATGCCGGAGACTGTGTCGACACGAATTGGGGAACCCACTGAAGTGTGGTCGGGGTTTTTGCCACCATCTGGGGCACTGAGGGCATCAGCAAATGCCGTTGCCGCTGTTGTCTACTTGACTTAGCTGGCCGAGAAAGTATCCTAATCCTTTTAGTCTTCCTCCAAGGTTGGGGACCCCATCCGGGGAAGAATTTCTCTTGGTAGACAGGCCCCACTCCTGGAGAAGATTTCTATCGTCCGTGGCGGCCCTATCAACCTTTTTGACCGATTCACTAGGGAAAAGGTCTTTGTCCCAACTGTTGGAGGAGATTAGTTTCCTTGGCTCGTGCCTCATCGTAGCCCGGGCGAACACGAATTCCCTACAGGTTCTCTTCGCCCTGACGGAGCTGTAGAGATCCTTCGTCACAGTGGCCAGATGAGTCTTGATCACAACCATGAACGTTTCATGGACCTTGGGATCACTTGTCATCGTCTCAAAAGTGGACTGAAGAGACAAAGAGGCAGCCAGTCTTTCTTTTGTCTCGAGTTCTCTCCGCAAAAGAAAGCCAGACAGCTTAGAGAGGATCTCGCCGAACCGGCATCCGGCAAAATCCGCCTCCCACATCTGAACTGAGAAGGTAAGATGGACGTCCTTCCAGTCCTTGTTTTGCTTACTAAATCTTCCTTTCTAAAGGCCAGCAACAAGGGTTTACACTCCACCAGGGAGGGGAAAGGCTTGCCAGCCTCGACTGTTTTCAAAACCGCCGCAAACCCTTTCAGCGAAAAGGGGGAAGGCTGTGGCAGGAGAGGACACAAAGGAAGGGAGCCTCTTACTCAAATACAGCTACCTTTGAGTTCATGAAGCCCCTCTCTTTCATCGAAGATGAAAGCAAGGCATGAGCCTAGCATGGTCTATCACTACGACCTCCTCCGGCTCTGTCTCTTCCTTTGAAGCTGGTACCCTCCTTCAACCGGACATAGCAGTCCGGATATGCCCCTGCAGTTACAATGCAGCTGCCTTCCCATTCTTCTCCCTCTGCCTTTGTTGGATCAAGCCAACAATGGAGGGAGGGCCTTCTCTACTGCGAGAGCAGACGATGTTGAGGGAGCAGGTTCAAGGACCTGAACCGGAGCAGCCGACCTCTCTCGGCCTCTTCCGCTACCTTGTCCGAAGCTCGAACTTCATCCTGGCCTTCTGCCAGGAGGTCTTCCTCCAGACGTTCGGACACGTCTGGCATCCTGTCGTCCAACTGGATGCTAAGCAAGGCGACCGCGACTTCAGCATCCACGGGATCTGAATTAAGGGGACCTCCTCTTGAGGTTGGGGAATCACTGTAACAGTTGATGCCCTAGGGAAAAAGAAAGCCCTCATCTTCTCATTTGGAAGATAAGGTCCAGAGGTGATCTTCTGAAAGCCCCTCACCCAGGTACGAAGCTTCTCCCTAGCTATATCCCTTGAATCCACCGTTGTAGGGGAGACAAAAATGGATTTAGAGCGAAGCGAAAAGAAAAAGCCTCAATAGATAGGTTAGTGCATATGAAACATACCTGGGGGACCCAATACCGGAGAACATCCGTGGAGACAGCGCATGCCACACGCCTCCTTCAGAACCATGTCCGCAGAAGTCCTACTGCGGACGTTGCAGAAAATACATCCGCACTACGGATGGTCCTCCTGTAAAGAGAAGAAATTTCCATGAGTATCAAGTGAACTACGTATCACTGGATATGCACAGTAGCATAACAAAACGGAAAGGAAAGGAAAGACACATCCTTGTATTTCCCCCACACCCAATTGTTGTAGCCTTCCAGATAATAAAATCGTATAGCTAATCTATGCCAGATTAACCAATGGAAAATTTCCAAAGGAAATAGGTGTAGCCCCCGCCTAAGGAATGATTTTAAAATACCGGATAGTAGACAAGAAAGAACTCACTTTCTTATCTGTAAGGCCAACAGCAACGGGTCGTGCAAGACCACAAAGAATAAGGAAAAGACACATACTTGTGAATCCCCCCACAATCACCTGTGGAAGCCCACCAGCCATTAAAATCAAATGGTTAGTCTTTGCTAGAATAACCAAAGATCATATTTCCCGAGGGAAATTAGGTGTAGCTCACACCTAAGGTAAGATTTTACCATTCTGGCTAAAGATGAAAAGAATTCTCTTTTCATCCCTGTAAGGCAACACCAAGTGATTGCACAAGGCAACACAAGTAATTTAGAAAAGACAGTGTTGTAACCTACTATATCATGGTCTCCCCTGGTAGAAAACACTATACAGGGAAGAATTGATACAGTACATGAGGGTGGTGTGCCGGCCGGCTCTTGCCGGTCAGTACCCCCCCCCCCTTTTCCAAAGGTAGGTCTCAAGTATGCAACTTAGGATCACCCAGACGGGGGAGAACTCCAGTTCCTATGCCTGAACCGGTCGGTAGTGGTTGCCGGTCCGTAGCTACCGGGTTGGCACCCAGCTGGCGGCCATCACTCTTAGTGGCCGGCCAAACCGAGTGATGTAGCATGCCGACCCGGCAGCGGTGAGTAAACCCTGCCGGCTGGCATCCACACCAGGTAGCGCCCGGCTGCCGGCCGCCCACTCATAGCGGCCGGCAGGAGAGCAAGGAGACCGGCCAGCAAAGGCATAAAACCACCGCCGACCCGACAGCAAGTGAACTAGCGAACACCCCCCTACCGACGGCCGGCCACTAGGCCGGCAGACGGCAAGGACAACACAAGAGAAGACAACAGAATGGGTGCCGGCTAAGAGGCTATGTACCTCCGCGCCCCGACACCCGAAAGAGTGCCGAGAGGAAGGGGAGACACTAAGTCAGGCTTCCTAACCACTGCTTACTGAAACTACAGACGGCAGCGGTTGAGGGACCAAGGAAGGCCGGGCAGCACTCAAAGGATAGGGCCTCTGCGGTCGGCACACTCTGCCGGCCGACAGGGGACCACGTCAGCTCCCCATCCCAACCTATGCTAGGTACGGATGTGAGACGACTGACACAAAGGAAACGGAAAAATAGAAGGGAAGGACAGAGGGTCCTGTCCCAACCTTGCCTTGGTTAAGGATCATTCTGAACTAAGAAAGCTCATCTCAGCCAGAGAGATCCAGGGAGGGAGGCCGGCACTACTGGCTGCCTCCCTAAAACCAAGGCAAGGAAGGAATTGCTATTCCGGAAAGGGAACATATCCCGAACCCGGAACAGCAAAGAGGACAAGTCTGAGGGGTCACCGAGCGAAGGGATCATAATTACCCGAAACCTTCCAAGGTGATTCAAGGAGGATAAACCTCCTATGCCCCGTGTCAGGCAGCAAGGGGAGACTCTGCCCCACGCTAGACCAACACGGACTCAGACTAATACCACTGCTGTACTGTCCCCCCTCTGAGCCAATTCAGTTGGAGCAGGAAGGTACAGTACTACTCCAGCATAGTTATATTTGAAAATTAATTCAAACAAACCACTAGAGTTAAGCCTAAGGCTTAAACAGAGGGAAAGGGTTTGCCCCTTCCCCGAAGAGAAGGGAGCAAACGGGGGAAACAGAACGGATTTTGAGCGAAGCGAAAAATCTATTTTTGGGTGAGATAGCCATGGCGTCCTGATGGAAGGATCCTATTTGGTAGCTTCCTTGGGTAATCACTACTAGGATTTTCCCAGAGAATTAAACCACAGGTTATCACAGAATTCTAATCTTCTGGAGCGAGTATCCTAAGGGTTTCCCCTTAAGACATCGTGTATCAACAGGGGGACACGCATGTATTAACGTGGCCACATAGCTATCTACACCCCATATAGAGTTAACGCTTCAATATGGCGGACAGAGAGCGGCTGGGAGCTGAGCCGCAGCCAATCTAGATGTGGCGATATCGGTACTCGCGATGTAAACAGACGGACGCCATTGCTTTTGATGACGTCACGTCCGTCCTCATCCGTAAGTCTGGAGCTCGCTCATCACCATGATACAGCGGCGCAGGGCGGGACCTGATAACAGACAGGGCGGGTCCATCAGGACGCCATGGCTATCTCACCCAAAAATAGATTTTTCGCTTTGCTCAAAATCCGTTTTTTGGGCTCAAGCCATGGCGTCCTGATGGAAGAGTACCAGAGAATTAGTGTATCGTGGTAGACTTTTTCCCCTTTATAAGTGAGTGCTAAAACATTGAGCCGAAAGCATAGTGGTCTATACTAGAGCTACCGTGAGGCAGTTGCCTTCCTGCCCCCCTGGCATGGAAGTCCCCACGGGCTATGCTGAGATCAAAGTGGTCATGGGAAGGCTATTCATATAGGCTGAAGGAACAATGAGATCCAGAAGATAAGTCAGAGCGATTTGGTATTCGCGTCGAAACAAACTTGAAGAAGTGGTGGTTGTACACTTCGTGCATGGAGTTGACTCATCTTCATAACTGAGTAAGTATTCGCTAAGGAAACTTACTTGCTCTATATAAATAAATGCCCGGAGTAAATCCTGGCATTTTCCTTAACCAAGAATAAAGGGTAATAAAACTATGACAATTAGTATATTTCATAGTAAGAAAGGAGCAAGGGAGACGCACAAGTAATAAAATAGACATTTTATTAGATAATTGCAGGTAAATCAATACATGTCATGCAATAAATAGTAAAAAACATTTACATTGATAAAAATGTACATAGTCATAAAGGCGTGCTCTTGAGTCTGAAAGGGAAGAATCAAGTATTAGTAGGCACTCGTTCTACGGAACGTTAGTCTTTATGTAACACACGTCATGCACGTGGCATGTAGCACTCATGTGGTAATCTACTATGACATTTCACCTGAGGTAAGAACAGTTAAAGAAAGCACATGTGGTTTCTGCTTCACTACGTATCACTTGAGGGTCAACATAGGCACCCGACGAGTTAGAGTCCCTAATAACTCACTGTTCTAAGCAGAGTTCAGAGCAGGTTTCATAACACTACCTGCGGCTACCACAAAATGTTTCACTTCGTGCACTTGTTTCGCATAATGTTTAAAGAAAACACGCGAGGATTTCCAGCCTGTATAGTTCTTGAGGCTTTCGAAATCCATACTCTGAAAGAAATTCAGAGACGAAGCGACTTTCCTAGGATCATGACCAGCGGGTGTACTGTCTGGATCCGCTCTGCGAATGAAGTAGGTGATTTTAGCTCTCAATTGTTTCAGTGACAGGTCGCTGCCTGATGTTTCTCCTTTGAAGAGTTGGCCTCCACCAAAGTTTGAAGTTCTATGAAGATAGACCTTAAGGCTCTCTACTGGACATAGAGAGGCATCTTCCTTCAAGGGGCATATCCTCCACGGGCCCCCATCGTTTGGTAGGTAATTCGTTCTTTGCGAGAAACGTCGGATCAGGGAAGAGGGAGAGGTCTCCTGAATCGTTGAAAACGATATGTCCCTCTTCTCTAGATAGTGCCACTATTTCGCTGACTCGGGCTCCCGAAGCTAGAGCGAAGAGAAATATAACTTTCTGAGTCAGGTCCTTAAGAGGGCATGAATCATTGTCCAAGTTGGAGGCGAAGTGGAGAACTTTGTCTAGAGACCAAGTGATTGGTTTCGGAGGGGGTGCCGGTCGTAAACGGGCACAGGCCTTCGGTAGTTTGTTGAAGATGTCGCTAGACAGATCTATTTGGAAGGCGTATGACAAAAGTCTAGTCAAGGCCGATTTGCAAGTAGAAATCGTGTTGGCTGCCAAGCCTTGTCCATGAAGGTGAATGAAGAAGGACATGCAAAAATCTATGGTGATTTTCGAGGGGTTCTTTGCCTTGACGAAGGAGACCCATTTCCTCCAAGACGATTCGTATTGCCTTCTCGTGGATTCGGTCTTGTATTCCTCGAGGAAGTCTAGACTCTCCTTCGAAATCCCAAACCTTTTCTTAGCGGCTAGGGTGAGAAAATCATGAGATGAAGGTCCTTGATTTTCGATGATGAAGCGAAGACAGTCGACTTCTGTATTTGCTGGGAGAGAACTGGGTCCGGGAGGGGTGATCAGCGTTGGCTGCATCTCCAGGATCAAGGGGTACCAGTTGCTGCGGGGCCACTTGGGAGCCACTAGAGCTGCTGTCCTTTTGAAGGTTCTCAATTTGGAGAGGACTTTCAGCAGAAGATTGGTGGGAGGGAACAGGTAAATCTTGGCCCATCTGTTCCAATCCAAGGTCATGGCGTCCACCGCTTCCGCTTTGGGGTCCTCGTACGGGGCTACATATCGAGGAAGTTGATGGTTGTCGCTCGTTGCGAAGAGGTCGATCTGGAGTTCTGGGACTCGGTGAGAGATGAAGGAGAATGATCTTGCGTCTAGAGACCATTCCGACTCTATCGGGTTGTCCGAGATAGAGCGTCCGCTGTCACATTGCGGAATCCTTGTAGGTGAACTGCAGACAGGTGCCATTTCTTCCTTTCTGCCAGACGGAAGATTGTCAGGAGCACCTGATTTATCTTGGGCGATCTTGAGCCCCTGGCGATTGAGACAACGCACTACCACAGAGCTGTCCAGGGTCAGGCGAATGTGTATCGACGGGGGCGGGGAGAGTTTCTTCAGCGTCAGAAGAACCGCCATGGCCTCCAAGATGTTGATGTGAAACGTCTTGAATAGGGGAGACCAAGTGCCTTGAGCCTGTTTTTGGTGGGAGTGACCTCCCCAACCCTCCAACGAAGCGTCCGTATGGATGTTGAGAGATGGAGGTGGGTGTTGGAGAGGAAGGGACCTTTTTAGGGCCCTCGCTTCTGACCACGGCTTTAGAAGAAGTCGAAGTCTGCTTGGGAGCCGTCTCTTGAGGTCTCTTCGAGCGATGGATGCGGAACGTCTCCAGACTCCCGCTGCATCCTTTAGCTGTGCACGAAGCACTGGTTTGTGATCGAGGCGAACTGTAGAGAGCCTAGAACTTGTTCCTTGCTGGCGTCTTGAGATCCGTTTGGATTTTAACAGTCGCTTGACAGACCCTGCTATTTCCTTCCTTTTCTTTGCTGGAATGGAAAGGC
>NC_090746.1:27895605-28044080 GCF_036898095.1 Palaemon carinicauda | reverse complement strand
CGAATGCGCCCTCTGGGGGCCGTTGGATCAGCAAGCTGACCTTCTGCAGTCCTCCGAAGAGGAGTCTCTGTAAGTGAACTCCCCAGAGGGAAAGATACACTAGCAGGAGAGACTGACGATGGACTTAGTTTCTCCCTCGTAGGTTGAACAGGAATGGGAGAGACTAAGCCGTCAGCCACCGTAGGGTTTGAAAAGGCAGAGGTGATGGGTGATACCGCATTGGATACCTCTGACACCACAACGCCGACAAGCGACAGAGGATCAACCTCTGACGGTGACGGAAATTGCTTGACAGCGGCACCCAATCGAATGTAGTTAGGCAAAACCTCCTTGGATGGCGAACCCGTAAGCCCCAAGGAGGACCAAAGCTGAAATAAGGTTAGTGACATATCCTCCCCCGGGGGGAGAGGTGGAGCTGCTTCGCTAGGGGAAGCAACGTCATCTCTCGAGCCCCGAGGTTGGTAAACAGTACATCGGTCTACGCTACCACTCAACAGTCTCTCGGAGGAGACTGACCGAGTGGGAGCTTCAGAGGAGGTTTGGGCAACGGAAGAAAAGGCCTTGGGTTTTTCTCCTTTCACAGAAACCTTCAAAGGAGAAATATCCCGTTTGGACTTCTTCCGTCGTCGCGAAAACCTCTCCCACTCAGAGGTAGACCACTCCCTACACCTGTTGTTGCTATCACATCGTTGGCCCCTACAAGAAGGACAAAGGGCGTGAGAATCAGTCTCGACCGCCGACATGAATATTCCACAGAGGAGGTCGGGAAACCCAGGGCAGGTGCGCATGATAGCAGAGGCCAACTTCACATACATAACTAAAAAAAAAAGAATAAGAAAAGACAAAAGCAATTAAATGGCTGCCAAATGACGGCGAGGATGAGACCGGACACGTCCGACTACCATCCGAGCCAAGAGCAAAGTGAGCTCAAGCAAAGGTGTGTGAGAGGGGGGGGGGGGAAGCAAGCTACCCTCCCCTAACCCCCCTAACTAGCGGTGTGGGTAGTAAACCCTCGTTAAAAATTAATGGCTCGTCATTTCAGCTACGCTGAAAGTAATACCCCTATTAAATAGCGTGGTTTCTATTCCAGTTACGGAACAAACTGTTTTTTTTTTAAAATAATGGCAGGCAGTGTACTGCCAACTATATTATGAAACTTACCTTTCCTAGACAGTCTTCTTTGTCATATAATGATGATATCATTAGGTAGACTGGTGGATTGTTAGGCTGCTGGCCTAGATTTCTAGTCGTTAATCCCAAAATAATATGTTTGGGGACATGAGGTTAATGTAAAATAAAACAGTATGGTAATTGGTATGTAAAGGTTAGTTTGCAATTTGGTTCCTGATTCCTCGTTGCTCTCTCCACAACACAGTGATTGTGGGCACACTACTAGAAACGTAGAGGCAAAGCCCTGCAATTTGCAGAAAATTTATTTTCATTAGTTACCTCCTACACAAACCACAGCTTGTAGACTTTTACATCTAACTTCTAGAGCCTGCAAAATGTATCGGTCAACCTCTCTAGTTGGAGCTTCTAACTCCCCATTACTTCTATATTTTCTTAATTCCTTACAGCTAAATACATGTTCAGTTGTATCATCTGCCTCACCACACAATACACAAAGCCTATCCGTTTCATTCCTGTTTCTATTATTTTCTTTTAATTCTATAATTTTTAACCTTGTTTTCATAACTATTGCTGCTTCCTCGGTGTTAAGTTCTCCTATGATTTTTTTTCTGTCATTACAGTTTACAAACCTAAGTTTAGTAATTTATGTTTAATTTTCTTCTATTTTTCTTTTAATTTCATTTGTCACTTTACTTTTTATTTAGTTCCAGATTTCTTGCTTGTTATGCTTTTTTAATTCTTCAATTTTAATATCATATTTTTTGCATATTTAATTTTGGTCTTCCACAATCTCCTTAACTAATAGTTTATCATCTGACGTTATGATGTTATGGTACAGCATCACCTTGTTATACTCTATTCTATTTTCAACCGGCTATATTCCTGTTCCATTATTTTCCCCAATAAGGTGTGGTTGCAACCTGTTCAAAAATTCTTTTCAAGATCTTGTACAGTATCCGCTCTAGTTCTTTCATTTTTTTTTTTTTTTTTTTTTTTTTTTTTTTTTTTTTTTTTTTTTTGCTACACCCCATGTCCCAATCTTTGCAAACGTAGGTACTACTACCGTTTTATAGATTTTAATCGGTAAAGTTTTACTGTATTACAGATTCTCATTTCGAACAGAAAATATATGTTTTCCTGTAGTAAATAACGTGATTTGACCTTCATTTCAACCGCAAACAAACAGAACAACTAATTTGACTAACTTTAAGTAGCCTAACTGGTTGTTGCTATAACTTACTTTTATTTACTTTACTTTTAGGTGTTTATTTCTCGCCCTCCATCAGACACTAAAAGTCTGTTCAGGCGGGCACTGGTGTGTGGAAATAATTTCTTTCCAGTTAATATTTTGCTCTGTATCTTTTCAGTTATTCGCTAGCATTTGTATTCAGGCTTAATAGTTTTCAGATCACTATTATAACACTTTCCAAAGAGATAAGTCTTCAGGTTTTTCTTGAAAGCTGCCATTTCTTTTTTTTTCTTTCTTTCTTTTGTTACACCCCATGTCCCAATGTTTGCAAGCGTAGGTAATACTACTGTTGTATAGATCTTTATTCGGTAAAGTTTTACTATATTAAAGATTCTCATTTCGAACAGAAAATATATGTTTTCTTACAGCAAATAACGTGATTTGACCTTCATTTCAACTGCAAACAGAACAACTAATTCGACTAACTTTAAGTAGCCGAACTGGTTGTTGTTATTACTTAATTTACTTACATTACTTTTAGGCGTTTATTTCTCGCCCTCCATTAGACACTAAGAGTCTGTTCAGGCAGGCCTTGGTGTGTGAAAATAATTTCTTTCCAGTTAACAGATTTTGAGCAAAGCGAAAAATCTATTTTTGGGTGAGATGGCCATGTCGTCCTGATGGAAGTTCCTATAAGTGGCTTCCTAAGGGATATATGTACTACAGTGATATTCCCAGAGAATTTTACCTTTAGGTCTCCAGAATTCTAACTCCTGGTGCGAATAACCTTAAATTTTCTCACATGGAGATCGCATAATATCAGAGGACGTATTCTTGACATGCCACATAGCAATCTGCATCCCTAATAGCATTTACGCTTCGAGGGGAAAGTGGTAGAATAGAAGGGGAGCCGTATCAAGGTTATCCTAGTTCTCATACTACTATTGAGTATCACAGCAGCGCCATATCCAAGATGGCGAACATTCCTTGTAGCATTGAGCATGTTGCTAGTTTGCTACAGATACAGTACTTCGGGAAGGGATACTGTGAAGATCTTTTCTATTAGAAAAGAAGGGTAAGTCCAGCAGGACGACACGGCTATCTCACCCAAAAATAGATTTTTCGCATCGCTCAAACTCCGTCTTTTGGACTCAAGCCATGTTGTCCTGATGGATGCGTACCAGAGCATTAATGTTTTTGTGGATTTTTATCAGTGCCTAACCTTGGGACAACATTTCTATGGTCATTTGGACCAATTGAGACAAATGACGTTACCGTTATCCGTCATCATCACTAATCATAAACGATGTTAGTGCTTCCTGCCCCCTACATGGAAGACTCATTCTAGACAGTGGAAAAGGAGCCTCAAGGTTAGCATATATTGTATGAATAAACATAAGTATACACTGAATATACAAACAGTCTCATAGTTTGTATATATTGCTGAATCAATATCAGTGTCTCTTATATCCATTGTTTGCAAGCATACAATTATATGAAGAATACTTACTTCAGTAAGTCAAAGAACTCTGGCATTTTAAACATGCAATTGTCGGGCGAATTAGGACGCAATTACATTCTAATAGACATTTATTTCTAATAAATGACTAAATGAATTAAGAAGTAAAACGAATGTAATATGATAACGAAATTATACCTGTAACATATACAGAAATTATATTTCTTTCTTGAATGGAAAGAAATGATGATTGCCACTCTCAGATTGAAGAAAAATTTTTATAATAAAATTTCTCTTCGTAATTTCTGTACCGATTACTTTCTATCGACACTGTGTACTACATACACACCGAACTAGTGCTATCTGTATAATTTCACACCTGGGATTTTTTTAACAGAGTTAGTGTCACCATGGTGGCACTCATTCAAAGGAGGTCATACTAAAAGTGATGACCCCTTCTCCCTTTGATTAACAGTCCCAGTCAATTAGCTGTTCATCGCAGAATTAGACGGCAGGTTTAAATACACTACCCGCCGCCACCACATAATGGTGTTTGTAGAACACTCTGGATAATCCCCATCCAGAATATGAACGAGGACGTTCAAGGTCCCAGTAAATTAACTGTCTATGACAGTAATTAGGAGGCAGGTTTTAATACGCTACCTGCCGCTACTACATAGTGCTTTAGTTCATGGATCTGTTTCGGATAGTGTTTGTAAAACACTCTGGATGATTTCCATCCGGTGAATTAACGAAGACACTCAAAGTCCATATACTGAAAGAAGTACAGTGATGAAGCAATTTTTCTCGAATCATGACCTGCGGGAGTACTGTCAGGATCTGCTCTAAAAATAAAGTAGGTGAGCTTCGCCCTCAGTTATTTTAGGGATAAGTTTGATCCAGAGGTTTCTCCTTTAATAGCTGTCCTCCCCTGAAGTCTGAAGTTCTACGAAGATAGACCTTTAGACACTCTACCGGACATAGGGAGACATCTTCCTTCAGAGGGCAGATTCTCCAGGGACCCCACCTCTTAGTGGGTAGCTCATTCTTAGCAAGAAAGGTTGGATCAGGAAAGAGATTCAGTTCTCCCGCTTCTGTGAACTGAATGTGGCCCTCATCTCTAGATAGGGCCACTATTTCACTAACTCTATCCCCAGAGGCCATAGCAAACAGAAAAATAACCTTTTGGGTTAGATCCTTAAGGGAATAATCTTCATTGTTCACAGACGAGGCATAATGTCGGACCTTGTCCAAAGAACAAGAGATGGGCTTTGGTGGTGCTGCAAGCCTAAGCCTTGCACATGCCTTCGGGATCTTGTTAAAGATTTCATTCGCCAGATCCACTTGAAAGGCATATAGAAGAGGTCTAGTCAAGGCTGACTTGCACGTAGTTATCGTGTTTGCTGCCATACCTTTATTATGAAGGTGGACAATGGAGGACAGACAAGTTCATTGAAATTTCTATCGGTCCTTTTGCTTTTACAAAAGCAACCCACTTTTTCCAAGAAGACTTATATTGTCTTCTAGTTGACTGACACTTGTATGCTTCTTGGAATTCTATATTGCCATCTGGGATCCCAAATCTTTTCCTAACCGCTAGGGCAAGAAAATCATGAAATGAAGGGTTCGGGCTCTCTGTGATAAATCGAAGGCAATTAACTTCTGAACCTTCTGATATAGTCCTGAGTTCAGAACTAAGGACAGCCTCAGCCTCAGTTCCTTCACTAAAGAGGACCGATTGCTCTTGGGCTACTTGTGAGCCAACAGAGCTACTCCTCCCTGGAAGGATCTCAGCATATTGAGGACCTTCAGCAGGTGATTGGACGGGGTGAACAGGGAATCTTAAGTCCATCCCTTCCATAACGGAGACATGATGTCTGTTATCTCCACTAGAGGATCCTTGTATGGGGCTACATATCGAGGTAGATTCTTGAAGACGCTCGTGATGAAGAGGTCGATCTGCAGTTCAGGGACTTGTTCCCATCTGGGAGAGAATAGGTCTGCGTACGTGGACCATTCAAACTCTATCGGCTTGAGCCCAAGTAGAGCATCCACTGTCACATTGCGGATCAATTGTACATGAACTGCTGACAGGTGCCATCTCTTTAGGGAAGGGATGGATAACGTCATCTGGACTGTATGAGACATTCTCTAGCATTGTCGATTGCAACGTCTCATTACTGCTTCGGTGTCCCATATCAGCCGTAGGAAGTCTGCGCTACATGGAGAGAGTTTCCCAACTCATGACAGGACCAATCTGGTCTTGGGACTTTCGGTTTCTGACCTTTGTTAGAGAAGCGATTAAAGAAGGACCGATACCGGTCTTTTTAGATCTCTTAACGCATATTTCAGCAGTGCTCTTAGCACTGGGTCTGTCTCTATTGCGAACTGGAGAGAGTTCAGAGCTCCTCCTTGTTAGCATCTTGGAAATCTGACTGATTACCAGAGTCTCTTGACCGACCTTGCAATCTCCTTTTACATTCCCAAGGGAAAGAAGAGTTGGTGTGACCACAGGCTTCAATGGTTTTTTAGCCATTGAAACCTTCGAGCTGCAGAGAATCGAGACTTCTTGAAACTTATCTTGCATCCACGATGTTCCGGGAACCGTATCATTTCCTTGGATGTTCATAGACCAACCACTTCGGGTGCTGCCCACCCTGGCCTCTCGTTCAGGTACGTTGTTGCTTGAACCTTTTCTAGGCTTGGTTTTTGGGTGACTGTGTATGCTAATCCTGTAAAGATATTTAGGAATTTGTCTAGTCCGACAAGTATCTTTCTTAGGATATACGTTACCCTCTGTAACTTGAATCCTAGATAGGAGGGGAGGAGGTGATTGACTGGAAATTGCCAATAGACAATTTTCAGGTTTGACAAGACTACGAACACCCCTTTTTGAAACAGGGTCCTTATGTTCAGAAGGATTAACATTCTGAACTCGCTGTTTTATTTGAACTTGTTGAGTGGCGACAAGCTCAGAATGACTCTGAGTCTTCTTGAGTCCTTCTCGTGAACACCAAACAGCCTTCCCTGGAATTCGATGGACTAGTGTTTCCTTACCACCTGTATGCTCTAGAGCTCTCAGGTATACTCCTCCAGGAGGGTTTTGGATTGTAGGAAGAGTTGAAGAAATGATGGTGGAGACATTTCTACCTCCCATCTTATTTCCATCTTGATTAGGCCTTGGACCCAAGGATCGAAGGTCCAGCGATCCTAAAGGAACCTCCCTCCTACCAGAAGCATCTCTGTGCTTCAAATGATCAGTAGGTTTATATCTTCAGCCACCTGCCTGCGGCACCGCGGTCACTGCAACTCTGGGATGTTATTGAACAGCCCGATATATATTTCCAGACTTTTCCGTCTTCCTTTTAGGTTGGGGATCCACAACCGTGGAAGACTTTCTCTTTGAAAGGATGCCCCACTTTTGGAGAAGTCCTATGTTCTCCGTGGAGGCGTTCTTAATCACTTTTCTAACTACCTCATCTGGGAAGAGGTCTTTACCCCAGATGTTGGAAGATACTATCTTCCTTGTTTCATGTTTCACTGTTGCAGCAGCGAACACAAACTCCCTACATGCTCTCCTAGCCTTCATAAAGGCATAAAGGTCTTTTACTAAGGTATCCATATGTATTTTGGCTAAGACCATGAGCATGTCTGGGGTACCTTGGTGGGTTGAACACAACTCTATGTAGCTTTGTAGGGATAGGGAGGCTGCAAGTCTCTCCTTTGTCTCTTGTTCATTATACAAGAGAAACTCGGATAAGTTAGGGAGATTTTCGTTAAACTGTCGACTGGCGACATCCGCATCTAGTCTTCCTACTGAAAAGGATAAGTGGGCTTGTTTCCAATCCTTCTCCTGTCTGGGAAAGGCTAGTGATAGAGGCTTGCACTCCTCGAGTGCAGGACATTGTCTACCTGCCTCCACTGCCTTGGCATAAGATTTAAATGCCTTCCCCATAAAGGGGAATGAAATTGAAGCTGGAGCAAGAAAGGAAGGGTGCCTGTTACCTAGTGTGAATAACTTCGACACCGAGTAACCCGCCTTTTTCAGGCTACTTGACAGGATAGCCTGTGCCTTATCATGGTCGAGAATCATGACCTTCGGCGATTCCGTTCCTTTTCTTGACATTGGTTCATACTTCAGTCGTACGAAACAATTAGGGAAAGCATCAGAGTTTGGCCAAAACTGGATTTTGTCCAAAGGAACAGCACCCATCTTCTCCGAGATGTAGAGTTTGCCGTTGAAAATCGGCATCAGGTCCACAAACCTCCAGGGATTGGTTTTGGAGCATGTCAGAAGGTCTTGATCCATGGGTCGTTTGTATGACCCTTGGGGAGTGACAAGTGGAGATTTACAAGGCTCTATCTTGCATTTCGCTTCCTGATTTTCGTCTTGTTTGCAAAGGTTTTCTATTAGATTTTTCACTTGGGTCCATAATTGGTCCATTCCATCTAATAGAGGGGTAGAAGGTGAAGATGTCGATGTCGATGACTCTAGAGCTGACATAGACGGAAACAATTCCGACACGACATTCTCCCCTTCTTCCCGTGGGTGTTGCCTGCCCTCCTTCCCAAAGGCTATCTGGCCGTCGGGAGATGTAAATCGTGCCTGGGCCACCACTATTTCCTTACTTGCTTTCGGAAATAGTAGCTTACGCATCCTATCATTAGGTAGGTAAGGTCCTGGAGAGATTTTCTGGAAACCTCTCACCCAGTTGCGTAATTTGTAACGAGCTGCATCCCTAGTCTCTATCGACTTGAGATTCTCGAAACCTTCGGACATTAAAGTCCGACATACATTGCAAACCTGCGGTTTCCAATAATGTCGGGATTCGGAAATAATATTGCAGGGGGCATGAAGCCTGCATGTATTATGACCGTAAAAACACTTACTCTTGATCTTGCAGAAGACTGCAACACATGTCATCTGGTGTTCCTCCTGTAAAGAAAGGAAAACCGAATCAGTATACAATTGATTATCTCACTGATAAGCAATATATAAAAGTCATCTTTTAACAAAATAGCTTAGGATAGTAAGCTATAAAGGGATAGTGGGAGACACATACCTGTGTATCCCCTGTAAGCGAATGATGTTACCTCCCCTCAGTATTAATTATAAGGAGACTCCTCCATCCGAGGAACTCCAACTAAAAGGGGTCTAACACCTAAGTGTAGAGAAGTGTATAAATCACTATCCCTTTTCATTCTTAACACTGTGGGGGTAAGGATGACTGATTTCTTAATCAGAATATTGAAGAAATACTATTCTTTCAATATAGGAGCGGTACCAGCAGAAGCTCGCTCAAGGGTACCCAAGATATTTTGGAAATGACTACTGTATAATCATACTATAGTTTTCTATTAGCAGTATATACTATGTTGCAAATTACTGGCTAGTGTATAATTATATATAATTTAGTTCAGCCAGTGTGCTGCCTTCGTGGCAAGCATCTGACGGCACGATCCAGCTGGCATGACGCCAACTGGACTAGGAAAAATAAAAGACATATATTTGTGTATCCCACCCAACCTATTTGCTGTGGCCTCCTTTACAATATTAAATCATAGAGTTTCCTGATCAGGGAGACTCAAGGATAAGGGTTCTACCCTTTAAGGGTTAGGAGTGTAACACCGCGGCCCATAAAGTATTTAATATTGTAGGGTAATCTGAAAACTGATTTCTAATCAGAATATTGAAGAAATTATATTCTTTCAATATAGGATTGGGCTCAGCAAATACTCGGGTAGGGATACCCAAGATATATTGGAAATAACTACTAGTATAAAATATACAGTAGTTTTTCTATCTGCAGTATATCCTATACTGCAAATATACTGACATCCTGTATAAACATATACTATAGTTCAGCCGGCATGTCGCCGGCATAGCTAGTTCTTGCCGGCACATCCAGCCTGCTAGCTAAAAGAGAGAGAGATAGCATGGAGTGAAGGCTACCTATTACTGTGTATGTATACAGTAATTAAGAATGTAAAGTCTAATTTTACTGCCTCTCTTCAGAAAGAAGGTTCAAATGGAAGGGGAGAATGTAACATTCAGGCTTCCATCCAGCCACAGTACTATTGCCAGCAGATCCCACCAATACACTGCCGGCAGGATAGCCTCTGGTAGTACTAGTACAGTCGGCGTGCTGCCGGCTGAGTCAGTACCTATCTGTCCCGGCCTGGCCGGCAGTACTCCAACAATAGAACTTGTGGCTAGCAGTCCAAGGGAGAACTGAAGAACCTTGGTGACAGAAGGGACTTCCCACTCACAGCCATCAAGGCTGCCGACAAATGACATGGCTACCAGCAGCATGCATCGCCGCCAGCAACCGTCATAGCCGCCGGCAGTTTGTAAGACACATGGTCTCCGGCATCCAACATGTCTGCCAGCAGTTGTCATGGCTGCCTGCAGCTGGCATAGCCGCAGGCAGCCGGACAATGGCCACAGAGAGGGAGTCTGGCCAGCCCCGACAACCCACTGGCAATGGTAAGGTTGCAAGACGCCGGCTCAAGAAGGATAATGGCTCGGCCATCATAAAAGAACAGAGGGGGAGGAAAAGGGTCCCATATTAGATGTGGTAGGAGCCGGCAATGTTGCCGGACCTAAACACCTTGAAGAAATTCTGTTTCAGTATCGGCGCCATCCCAGGTGGCAGGAGAATCTTCTATTCTCCAGCCTAGGGTGTGCCAATACAGTTAAGGGGACAGCAGCAGTGCTGCCTCCTCTCAACAAGGGAGAAACAGAATTCCAGTGCCGCGCCATCCTAGGCCTCAGAAGTATACTACTCTTCAGCTTAGGGTCTGCGAGCATAGGACTAGTCTACTGGGCCACAGGGAGAAGGTGGCGGCATCATACCGCTACTTCAGGCGTAGCCTAGGGAGGGCTAGCCTCCTATGCCGGCAGCCTAGCCGGCAGAGGAATGACTATTCACCCTGCCGGCCGATTGCTGGCACAAGACTAAATACTCTGAGGTTCTGATCGAGTCCCAAAACTTGCCATCTGCTGATAAGAGATGAGACAGAAAACCCTAGGTTAGTCATGCCTGAATTAAAAATTCAAGGCCGACCCATTAGGGTTGTAGCCTATGGCTACACTCAGAGGGAAGAGAGATTACCCTTAAATCTCTATTAGAGACGAGCGTTGGTTATATAATAATTCTAGGAGATATCTATCTCCAATGAATTGACAACCAATACACGAGGGTAACCGGGGAATGTCGAAAGTATATGTTTCCTAGGTTAGGATACCTAGGCATGGTGAGATCTCAGTTACCCAAATCACCGAAACTCTTACAGATACGATCGACACAGAAAAAGGAAAAATTATGCATATAAATATCTTTACAAGTATAAAATGCCTAAATAGCTTTCATAATTAGATTATTAATCCTATTAAAAACCGGGAATGTCATTTACTAACTAAATAATGCATGCCCAACGAACGACAGTGCCCATGGCGCCTCCGGTAACAGGCCTAGCTCCTAATCACAATAAATTACTCTAATTTCACTGAGACAGGAACTAAAATACACATATTGTAAAGATTCAATACTCAACTTTCCAGAGGCGAAAGAAGCTGGAGATTGCATAATAATAATCCTTGAAAATCGATCGAAAATGTCAGATCAACAGGGAACACCACCGTGCGAATTCACTACAAAATTTGGAATGTTCGCTATCTTGGATATGGCGCTGTTGTGATACTCAATAATAGTATGAGAACTAGGATAACCTTGATACAGCTCCCCTTCTATTCAGCCTCTTTCCCCTTCGAAGCGTAAACACTATTAGGGGTGCAGATTGCTATGTGGCGTGTCAAGAATACGTCCTCTAATATTATGCGATATCCTTGTGAGAAAATTTAAGGATATTCGCACCAGGAGTTAGAATTCTGGAGACCTAAAAGTAAAATTCTCTGGGAATATCACTGTAGTACATATATCCCTTAGGAAACTACTTATAGGAACTTCCATCAGGACGACATGGCTTGAGCCCAAAAAATCTTTTGCTCTGTATCTTTTCAGTTATTCGCTAGCATTTGTATTCAGGCTTAATAGTTTTCAGATCACCGTTATAACACTTTCCAAAGAGATAAGTCTTCAGGTTTTTCTTGAAAGCTGCCACATTTTTGCTATTCTTGACATCAATTGGAAGGTCGTTGAAGAGTCTCGGTGCAGCATAACAAAAAGTTCTTCCTCCTACTGCATGATTCACACTAATTTCGAATAGTCTATATGGGCCATCAACATGTCTACCTCTTACAGCAGCGATAGTAGCTTGAGGGTAGGGGACCAAGCAATCAAGAAGATATTTAGGCTTATCACTTGTAAGTGCCTTGTGAGTCAACAAACAAATCTTAAATTCAATTTTACCCTTAACAGGTAACCAATGTAGATCGATCAGTGCAGGAGTTATTCTCTCCCGAAATTTAATGCCTTTTATCAGTCTAGCCGCCCGGTTTTGCACATTTTGAAGTTTTCTCAGTAGTGTATTGGGCAATTTATAGTACAGAGAATTGCAATAATCAAGTCTTGATATTACGTGACTCATCACTAAAATTTTTGTACTGCCCTCTGTTAAATATTTTCTAATAAATACTATGTTTCTCAGGTGATGGTTACACACTTCCACTGTGTTCACTATTTGATCCCTCATTGACAAATTACAATTTATTAGTACACCCAAATTTTTCACAACAGGCACAATCCTAACATCAGCGTCACCAATTTTTATACTTTGAAATAACTGGTAATTCTTCAAAGACCTTTGTGCCAAAAAAACATACATTCTGTTTTATCATCATTTGATTTAAGCTTTTTCCTCTGCATCCATGTTTTTATTTCAATCATTATCTCATCAATTTTCTTCTTTGTATCTTGTGTTGTTGAAATTGAAAGGTAGAACTGAGTATCATCTGCATATAGTTTAAAGCCCACTTTTTATTTTTTCAAGATGTGTGATAGCTCGATAGTATATATGTTGAACATGTTGAACAAGATAGGGCCCAGAACAGTACCCTGTGGTACACCTTTTATAAGAATTCTCTCACTGGATCGGTTTCCAGAAACATCTACAATAGTCTTCCTGTTGGTTAAGTAGCTTCGCAAAAATTCCAGTGCTTTCTCAGTCACTCCAATGGACTTTAAGTCGTCAAGTAAGTACTTGTGCACAACAGTATCGAAAGCAGCACTAAGATCTAACATAATCAAAATTCCACACTTTCCCTCATCAAGAAGACCTATTATATCATTCATTATTGAGCATAAGGTAGTTTCTGTAAAGTGATTAACTCTGTAGGCCGATTGATTTTCCGGAAATACCTCTAACTCATCAATATGCGCCCATAATTGCTCACTTATGATTTTTTTTTTCAATAAGCTTCGACATGTAGGATGAATTTGAAATGGGCCTATATGAATTTAGTTTGTTTACATCACCTTTTCTTTTGTATATTGGTTTGATCAACGCAGTTTTTTCACAGCTAGGAAAACAGGGTTGTGATATAGGCTACTTAGGTTAATTATATTCAGGTAAATATTATATACAACTTGCTTGTTTGGAGCTTCACTTGTTGATCTGTTTGGGAAAGGGTCGTTTCCACAATATATATTCTTCATCTCTCTCATAACCTTTAACAAGTCGCACACATTTATTTCCTTGAATTTTATTAACTTCTTACCCTCCTTCACTGGCATAACTGACTGTCCTTTTAAGTGATTTTGGGGGAAATCTCTACAAATTTTATCATTTTTTTCATTGATGAATATAGAAAATTCCTCTGCACAGACATTATCAGGCAAGACATATTTTTTTCTTTAACCCCATCAAATCATCTTGGTTTTTGTGAAACTCCCTCATGTTACTAGTTTTTTTTTTCACTTTCGCCGTTGTAGAATTTTCTTTTTGTTTTTTCTAACAGGATGTTATAGTCATTTCTGGCCTTATTATATAGATTTCTGGCTTGTGAGGATTTGGCTCTTTTCCATCTACCTTCCATCTCACGTCTATGTCTTTTTGCCTTTAATATTTCACTATTATAGCATCTAACATTTTCGTGTACAACTATTTGTTTGCTCTCTGTAGGACACTTGGTATCATACATTTTTCCAAAATTTTCATTATATTTTTTGGTATAACACCCAGCACATTCTCTATCTACCATTAGTTCACATTGTATGTTCTCACAAGACATTTGCGCTACACTAGCTTCAATAAAAGTCTCAGCATCGAAATTTTCCCGTTCCCTATATGTGATCCATTTCTTCAATACTCTGATGCAATAATGGTAAAAAACGGTTAAATCACGTTATTTTCTACATGAAAACATATATTTTCTGTTAAAATGTTTAAATATAATGTCTTTTGTTATACATATTCTGTTAAAATGTTTAAATATAATGACTTGTGTAGGATATATATATATATATATATATATATATATATATATATATATATATATATATATATATATATATATATACAGTATATATATATATATATATATATATATATATATATATATATATATATGTGTGTGTATATATATATATATATTTATATAATATATATATATATATATATATATATATATATATATATATATATATATATATATATATATATATATATATATATATATATATATATATATATATATATATATATATATATATATATGTATGTATATGTATATATATATATTTGAAACAATTCATTTGTGACGGGAACGAGTGTCATTTTCGAAGAGAGGAGTTTTTTTTTCTATAGAAAAACGTAGTTTTTTCCTAGGTTACATTGCCCTGTAATACAGTACAATAATACCCTCTAGTCTTGGGTTGTACCATGGCTTCTGTACTATAGTCTCCCACTGTCTTGGGGTAGAGTTCTCTTGGGCCCACCATTCTATCTAATTTCTCTTTCTCTGGTTTTGTTAAATTTTTTTATAGTTTATATACGAAATATTTTACTTTTCCTAGCTTCCTTTCCTCACTGGGCTATTTTTCCTGTTGGGGCCCCGGGGCTTAAAACATCTTACTTTTCCAACAAGGGTTGTAGCTTAGCAAGTAATGATAATAATAATAATAATAATAATAATAATAATAATAATAATAATAATAATAATAATAATATCTCAGTGGGTGATTTTTACGTCTTTTTTTGCACTCATTTCCTGTGGTAATTATTTCTTTTCAGTCTATCTAGCTATCTATCTATCTATCTATATACATATAGGCTATATATATATATATATATATATATATATATATATATATATATATATATATATATATATATATATATATATATATATATATATATATATATATATATATATATATATATATATATATATATATATATCACTAAAGTCTCTTTGCTATATGTTCTTTTCAGGAATCATACAGGGCTTACTTGGCTATATTTTTTCCCTTGAACATTTGTGAGATGAATTAAATATTAAGTATTTATAGGTTTATTTTAAGTAATATTCTACTAGTAAAGTATTGGTACAAAAAAAAAATATCATGCTTGATTCTAATGCTGATTGCTGAACGCAGAGAAAACTTTATTTATTTATTTTTTTTTTATTTAACCTGATGATCATATCATGAACAATAACCAATCCTTAACCTCGGTATCTGTCTTTACTCCTTTACGAAACTCTAGATAGATTCTTGATTAATAAAGAGTAATGACTAATTCTCAACCTCCATTTATCTTTTAACTTTTACGAAACTTGAAACGTTGGAGGTTCTGCCAGCTGCAGATATCACAATCAAGATGAAACCATATATTACATAATTTTGTTATACCCCAGTTACTAATCTAGTAGAATATTAGAAAACGAGAGCCTTACACTGAATAATATTCTATGAAAACAGATTCTACATAACAATACAAGAGGAAATAAAAACCTTGTGTCAATGTTCGCAGGAAGAAATTGAAAATACACAAGAAATAGAGGCAAAGAAATCGGGGTCTCGGGGAGCCGTTTTAAGTCATAATAGGTAAATATCGACTACTACCTGAACCTGAACCTGGAACTTTTTAATTTGTGACGATATTCATAACATAATGCAACTGTTGCATCAAACAGCTAAGATTTCTTTGGCATTCTGAGAACATAATCAGTCCAAAGGTCATATAGAAGGTTAGTACATATTGACGTTGTTAGTAGTGAATTAGCTGAGCTTAATGAGACAGGTAGGCCGAATCGGTTGTTTCCCTTGGTTTTCACGTAATTATCGTCCGATTTGACTTTCTCTGATTTTAATCCCTTGCTGGGTTTATGCTCTTGAGATTTTATTTTAGGCCAAGCTACATCAAATATGTAGGCACGACAGTAGATTGGATACAGCAAATTTATAGTACCCTCTTCTACCGGTGGCCGCTGTGATACGCACGAAATCGTGCTCGATACGTCTTATACTTACTATATCATGTTTAGGTAAATATATGATGCTTTAATTTCTAGCCAAATATTTTTCCTTCTCGTTATCTTGTGTTTTGTGCATTTCTGACTACGATTTTTGGGGCAAACCACCCGTTCATGAATTTTTGGACCCCCTCATATAAAGACAATTATGGGGGACACCAGCGGGAAACCGAAATTTTTTGGATGGGGAAATGTCAAAAATGAGTGATCTGCAGCAATAATAATGGTCGGAAGGGCAAAAGAAGCATAAGGTAACCACTTGGCAAAATATATGGTTTATGTAAGTTGCTGAAAACATGTCAAAACGTGATTATTTAACACTTTTGAGATTTGTAAAAAGCGTACAGAACCCAACCAACCCTCCTAACCTAACCTAGTAGTTCCCAGGTTACAGCCCATAACTGGAGGCAAGCTTCTTGGACCCCCCTTCCCAGGTCACAACCGTTAGCCGGACCCCCTTTCCAGGTCACAAACTAAAAGTAAATCACGAATAAATCCTTACATTATGATAAAGTAAATCAAAATAAATCCTTACATTATGATAAAGTAAATCACAAATAATTCCTTACCTTATGATTGACACCATCTTTTTTTTTTATTTCTCTTGGCACTCTTTACGGAAGCTTTGCTGTAGAAATGTGCTGGTCTTCCCGAAAAATTAAGTCAGAAACGGACCTTTGAGGCCGTATTTTGCGTTTATTTTTTCATTTCACATAAGTAACAATAGCTTTACACTGAACGGAGAGCATTTCCATCATAATCAATTGCCGACATAGATGAAATTGCACTAAATTTTGAAATAGATTGTACTTCCCTTAAGTTCCTTCTTGGATATGTCTTTATGTGATGGTGGTTTAACTCAAACTCAAGGGAAGGGTGGGAAAAAAATGGCTATTGTAAAACAACATCCAGGAACTTGGGCATGAATATTTGGAAGCTCCTAATTGATTAAAAAAAGGCAGGTAATAATTACGTCATACAAAAAACAGAAAAGTTGCCCAAACCAAATTCAAGCAACGCATGCGCAATGAGTGCCCTTCAGTCTCTCAGATGTAAACAATGGACTTAGAGTGAGAGACTTCACGTTTTAAGAGACCGATATGTAAGTTATTATGCCCCAGCCCCTATTATACATATAGAGAAAAATACCAAACAAGCCAGCACTCTTCCATTTCTCAAAGCAAATTTCAGTTTCGCTAGTGATTAAAGTATCATATATTTACCCATGTTTATCACAATATGTACATATGATCTCATGCATATAACAGGTTATATGCACAATTCCTATAGTATATACAGCCTTATATGCACGGTGTTCTTGTTTTTGGGCTCATGCCATGTCGTCCTGATGGAAGGTTCCTATTGGCAGCTTTCTAAGGGATATTTAACTACTGTGATACTCCCAGAGAATTGACCGTAGGTCTCCAGAATTCTAACTCCTGGCGCGAGTATCCTCAAAATTTTTCTTAAGGATATCTCATAATATCAGGGGACGTATATCTTGATACGACACATGGCAATCTTCACCCCGAATAGCGTTTTCGCTTTGAGGGGGAAGAGTGGCGAAATTGAAGGGGAGCCATTATCAAGGTTACCCTTCCTCCCCTACTATTACAGGGCTCCAAGATGGTGCTCATTCCTATTTTTGTAGCGAATTCGCACTGTGTTCTCCCTTTTCATCTAGTGTTCTAGATCGTTGCTTTTGAGGATTAATTATGCATTCTCCAGCATCTTCTGCCCCTGGAAAGTTGAGCATTTAATCTTTACGGTGTATAATTTTTAGCTCCTGTCTCACAATGAAATTAGTATGATTTAATGTATTTTATGGAGCATGACCGGTCACCGAAGGCGCCATTTTGGGTGCTGTCGTTCGTCATGCATGCTTTATTTAGTCAGCAGAATGACATTCCCGGTATTAGCTTTAATGAATTATAGCTTTTTAAATATGTAACTTCCCTGGTCGTTACATATATATATAGCTTAAATCCCGCATTTCGACGCGGCACGACAGAAATTCAAAATTCGTGGCGATCGCCGCCATGACAGTAGGTGGTCATACATGAGCGTCATCACTCGTAGGTTATTAGAACCATTCCCAACATCTTCAACACCTCGGGAATTCTTTTCGTGAATATATTACTTCATTCTACAATTTGGTGAAGTACCTTTTGTCTGATTATTGTTAATAGCTTTCGCTGCCTTTCAACTATCGAAGATACTGTATAGGATAGTTTTTTTTTGCGGGTCCAACTTGGACAGTTTAAGTGAACTTGATTTCAAACAAAGATGTCCAGATCCAGTAATGGCTCTCCTGTTGTTAAACTTTGGTTGTTGGGCTAGACCAGCTTTCGAGCTGCTCTTTCTTCCCGCACTGTAATTAACAGGGAGCATGTATGTATTTGTTTTTGTTCCTTGCTCGTACATTGAGGGATCAAAGATTTTTTCCCCCTACTTTATTAACGAACAACTCAAAGTTATAATGGAAGGAAGACATTTTCTACTTTAAACATTGTGATGTTATTATTTTGTATCGTAACTCTTAGCAGAGCGGAATGTGATTACCTTGTAGGAATTCAGTCCGTCTTCGTGATGACGTCACAGTCCTGTGACGTAATCCGCTTAGTATGACTTGTATTATATGAATTATTTTCTTTCTTGCAAGAAATTTTTAGAATATTAGCTTTCTAAGCATAAGTATGTTTATAATGTAGGAAAATATATTATTTTTAAATATAAAACTTACCCGCTGGTTATATAAGAATGGCTAAAGTCTCTTGACGCCCCGTCAGAAATTTCCAAATCTCGCGCAGCTATCGTAGATATGCCAGGTGTACACCAGCGCCCTCGCGGTACAACAGATAGAACTATACCCACATGCCTCAGATCTTATTCTGCCGTCATAGCCGGCTGTCATATTGGAAATTCGCTCTCGCTTTATTACTCTGTTTGGACGTTATTTGGTGATGTACAACGTTTTTTGAGGTTGGGCTATCGCTTAATTGTTTTCCGTTTCATTTATTCTTGAAATCTTTGTTTAGGGTTATATTTATTAATTTAACCTTTGTTTTTATGTTGTCGGTCTTTCTCTTAACTTTTCAATATGGCCGACCCCTCCCCTGTAATTCGTAAGTGCGTTAGTGAAGGGTGTCGTACTCGACTCCCTAAAGGTTCTACAGACCCACACAATGTTTGCATTAAATGTAGGGGAAAACCATGTTCTTTTGGGGATTGGTGTAATGAATGTTTTTCATTAACAGAAAATGAATGAGTAACATATGAACGTTATGTTAGGAGATTAGAGAGGGACGGTTAGGCGTAGTTCATCACGCTCTGTTGATTTAACTTTGCCTAATGTTAGTGATCCAATTCCTTCTTCCGTAGTGGTAGATCAGCAACCGAAGGAACCTTCTTTGAAGGACATGTGTACCGTTATTCAGGCTCTCGGTGAAAAAGTTGAGTCTTTAGCGGAGGATAGATATCAGATTTTATCTGAAATCAAGGTACTGAAAAATCGTGACTCTGTCGGAAATGTGAAAAGTGGTTAGAATGTGTTCAGTATTGTAGAGGGTGCGTCTGCACGATCTTGTTGTTCGCCCAGCCTACGACCTCTTTTGAGCTCTCGAACCCATGGGAGAAGTAATGTCGGACGGCAAAAGGGAACGAAGAATCCCACGAAGAAACCAGGGTGACATTGATATCTCCGTTCTGGCCGTCAAGGAGCTGGTTTCCAGACGTACTAGAATGGATGGTAGATTTCCCGAGAAGCCTTCCCTTAAGACCAGATCTTCTCAGACAACCTCACTTGGCTCGAAACCACCTAAACCTCCGAGCTCTACGTCTGACTGCCTTCAGACTATCAAAAAACTCGTTAGAGCTAGAGGCTGTTCGAAGAAGGCAGCCAAGGCTATTGCGAGAGCAAGGAGGTCTTCCACCATCAAGGTGTATCAGTCCAAGTGGGAGTTGTTCAGAGAGTGGGTAGGACTAACGCGATTTCTTCATCCGGTACCTCTCTGACTCAGATTGCAGATTTCTTCCTAGACCTTAGAAATAAACATAACTTCTCGTCCTCTACAATCAAAGGTTACAGAAGTATGTTGGCTACAGTTTTTAGGCACAGGAACTTAGATCTCTCCAATAATGAGGATCTGCAAGACCTGCTTAATCTTTTGATACCACCAAGAAAAGACAATCAGCGTCTCTTGCCTGGAATTTGGATGTGGTGCTTAAATTCCTCATGAGTGGCAGGTTTGAGCCTTTGCACTCAGCTTCTTTTAAGGATGTAACTTTGAAAAGTTTGTTTCTGGTTAGTCTAGCCACTGCTAAAAGAGTAAGTGAAGTTCACGCTTTAAGCAGGAACATTGGTTTTCGGGATGGAAAAGCCATTTGTTCCTTACAATTAGGGTTTTTGGCCAAGAATGAGAATCCTACTTGCCCATGGCCCAAATCACTCGAGATCCCTAATCTTTATGATGTGGTGGGAGACGAGTTGGAGAAGGTGCTCTGTCCAGTAAGAGCATTACGGTTATATGTGGACAGAACGAAGAGTCTGAGAGGCGACTCAGACGCTCTGTGGTGTGCAGTCCGAAAACCCTCACTGCCCATGTCAAAGAATGCCTTATCATATTTCATTAGACTGTTAATTCGAGAAGCTCATGCCCAGTGTGATAAGGCAGATCAGAGGCTTCTCAAAGTGAAGACACATGAAATCAGAGCGGTAGCGACTTCAGTGGCTTTCAAACAGAATCGTTTTCTGCAAAGTTTGATGGATACGACCTTTTGGAGGAGTGAGTCCGTATTCGCATCTCATTATTTGAAACGTTCAGACTCTCTATGAGGACTGTTATATGTTGGGTCCATTCGTGGCAGCAAATACGATAGTAGGTGAGTGATCTACCACTACGTTCCCTTTTTCCTAATTGCCCTTTTCTATCTCTTGGAACTCGTAAAGTTATGGTTGTTTGTGGAGATTGGTCGTCAGTCTTCCGCAATCTTTTGTTTGGTCAGGTGGTCAATTTGTTCCTAGAGTGCGCCCGAAAACAAGGGTATTAGTTGAGGTCCTGTCATGTTATAGGTGGTTGTACTGTTTGACAGCTCCTAGGGATCATCAGCCCCCTGAGTGGATCGCTGGATCTCCTAAGGATAGCGGACGAAATGAGGCAGAGTATCATTGCTGTCAGCTTCCTTATCAGGTGAGAACCTCTTTAGTTATTTATGTAATGCTTAAATGAATTTCCGAATATGTAGCTGTCTCTGACCCGCCACCAAGGGGTGTCAAGCAGCCATTCTTAAATAACCAGCGGGTAAGTTTCATATTTAAAAATGATATTTTCATAATAGAATAAATTTTTGAATATACTTACCCGCTGGTTATAAAAGTTAAAAACCCGCCCTCCTCCCCTCTAGAGACTATGAGGCATGGAAGATCTGAGGCTTGTGGGTATAGTTCTACCTGTTGTACCACAAGGGCGTTCGTGTACACCTGGCATATCTACGATAGCTGCGCGAGATTTTGAAATTTCTGCCGAGGCGTCAGGAGACTTTAGCCATTCTTATATAACCAGCGGGTAAGTATATTCAAAAATTTATTTTATTATTTTATTTTATAATAAAAATACCATATTTAGGCAAAATTATACTAGTGAAGATATGATTATGCATACAATTTTCCTCTTCCTACATGTGTCGATTGTATACGTTAGTCTCGGTGATATAGGTAACCGAAATCTCGCCCTGCACTAGGATAACCTAGCCTATGCACTTTAGTATACTTTCATACATTATCCCCATTTACCCTCGTGTATCGTTTTATCAATTCAACAGGAGATGGTATATCTCCTAGAATTATTTATATAACTCGATACTCGTCTCCTGCGGAGATTTAAGGGTAATCCCTCCTTCCCTCTGAGTGCCGCCTTAGGCGACAACACTATCTTTGTCTTGCCATGAGTAGTACTCTCCGGCTTGACTAGGATAGTGTTTTTCTGACTCCTACCCTTGCCGGTGAGTATCCCGGTTTGGGTTTTCGACAGTAACTCAGAGTATTCAGTCTTTATGCCCACGGCTTAGCTGCCAGGTGAGTAGTCACTCCCCTGCCAGCTTACAGTTTTCGGCATAGGAAGCTTAGCTTCCCAAGGCCACACCTGAAGTGGTAGTATTATGCCGCCACCTTCTCCCCTGTGGTCTAGAAGACAAGTCTTGTTTCGGCAGACCCTAGGCTGAAGAATGGATAGTCTTCTGCCACCTAGGATGGCGCCGATATTGAAACGAAGTTTCTCCCTTGTTTGGAAATGGCAGCAGAATATGACGCCAATTCAGCCACCTTCTCCTAACACAACATACAAGACCCTTTCCCTGCCCCTCTCTGGCCTTTAGCGATAGCCTAGCCATCGCATTTCTGTGGCCGTTGTCCTACATTCTCCCCGCTTGCCGGGTAGATCGTAGCGCTGGCCGGGCTCCTACATAGGCGGCTTGATAGCCGCTCCGACTTTCCCCTACGGACGCAAGGCTCCGGGAAAGGTTGTGCCGGCTGTGACGGTTGCCGGTGGGAGACCCTTTTTGCCATTGAGTGTTCTTCCGTCCTCCCTTGGACTGCCATCCACATACCTGGAACCGGCAGCGACCGGCAACGACCGGCAACAGATCTTGTGGCTGGATGGAAGCTTGAATGATTCATTCTCCCCTTCCATTTGAACCCTCATTCTGGAGGAAGGCAGTAGGATTAAAATATGTACACCCTTATTTATTGCACAAAGCTACATTAATACTGCAGCCCTTCACTCCATGCTTTCTCTCTTTCTGTCGGCTAGTGCCATCAGGTACTAACCCACTGCCGGCTGGACTGGTGCCGCCAGGTGCTAGCCTAGCCGGCAACACGCCGGCTGAACTACAGTATATGATTATACTGTAGCCAGTATATTTGCAGTATAGTATATACTGTAGACAGAAAACTATAGTGTATATTATACAGGTTTATATTTCCAACATACCCCGTGTGTCCTTTCACAGTCTATTGTTGAGACCAATTTTATATTGAAGTGAAATATTCCTTCAATACACTGATAAAGTCATCAGTTTATAACTTACCCCACAATATTAATACATTTAGGAAGGGCTAGTGTTAGTATACACTAATTCTATCCCTAGAGGTTAGAACCCTTCTCTATTGAGTTTTCTTTGATAAGGAAATTCTAACATTAATATTTGGGGAGGTCACAGCAATTGGCTGGATAGGAGACACAGGTATGTGTCTTTCCTATTCCTTTCTAGCTTACTATCCTTAGCTATAATGGGTAAGATACCAATATATTTATTGCATAGTACCTATTTATCAAGTGTGATAAATAACCCCATACTCATTTATATTTCCTTTCTTTACAGGAGGAGCTCAAAATGAAGTGCGAGGTGATATATTGCAACCACAAGAGTAGGAACTTTTGTGGTCACACTATGTGCAGGACTCATACCGCTTGCGCCATTACCACCGAAACCTTGCGGTACTGGGCCCCCGGGACTGCAATGTCTGCTTGGCCATGGTGGTCGAAGGTTTCAACGACCCCAAGTCAGCGGAGTCGAGAGATGCAGCACGAGAAAAGCTGTGCAAATGGGTATGAGGGTTCCAGAAGAACTCTCCGGGACCGTACCTGCCCAACGACAGGATGCGTAGCTTGCTGTTCCCCAAAGCGGGTAATGAAACTGTCGTGCCCCAAACACGACCCGGACCTCCCTGCGTCCAGATTGCAATCGAGACGGACGTCAGTGAGGCGATGCAAGGCACGGACATCCACCAGGAGGAAAGGATGTCTGAAGTGTCCACGGACACAAAGAAAGATCTCCATAGGGACGATCCCGAGGAAGAGTCTACTCTACCTCCCGAAGGAGAAGAAGAAGTTGAGTTGTCGGAAGTAGGGGAGTCCCTTCCACCCGTGCCGGCACTAGAGCCGACACCATCTACATCTTCAGCTCCTACCCCTCTATTAGATGCCATGAGCCAGGCAGTTTTGGCTCATATCACTTCATTAATAGAGAATCTTTGCAAACAAGGCGAAGAAAAGGAAGTGAAGCCGGAAAGAGAGCTCCGTGAAGCACGGATCACCGCCTCCCGAGGGTCTTACAAGCAACCCAGAGTTCAAGACCTGCCATCCTGCTCCGAGACTAATCCCTGGAGGTATGCGGAGTAAATGCCGATTACCAATTGCAAACTCTACATCTTAGAGAAGATGGGAGCTGTCCCCCTAGACAGTTCTGGCCGAGCTTCAACGCCTACCCTAACTGCTTCATTCGACTGAAGCATGAGCCAGCGTCAAAGGAGGAGACGGAACCGAAGGAGGTCATGGTTTTTGAAGGTGGGTTATACTAACTCGAAAGAGTGTGCATTGAGAAAGAAACACCCTATGATTATACTACATAGGATCAATTCTATAGTATGATTGATGAGTTTAAATCCAAAACTCGGAACGAGTTCAACCACAATGACGAGGTTGAGTGTTGTCCTCTGAGTGGGAAGCGGCTCTTGAGTATTTACTTACTCCTGAACATTGAAGACAGTTCCCTCATGGGCTCGCCCTTGAGTGGAGGAGGACGTCACAGGCCGAGTGGTTGAGCTCTAATCCACTATGGATCCTGTGGTTTTCTTTAAAAAAAAAAAAATTACCTTTCTTGCTCCTGCTTCCAGAGCATTCCCCTTTACGTCGAAGGCATTCCAGGCTGTTTCCAAGGCAGTTGAGGCAGGCAAACCATGCCCTGCACTAGAGGAGTGTAGGCTTCTTTCGTTAGCCCTGCCAACGGATGAGAAGGAATGGAAAGAAGTTCACCTAACCTTCTCAATAGGGAAGCTAGATGCAGATATCGCAAGACGGCAGTTTAGCGAGAATCTCCCTAAGCTGTCAGACTTTTTCTTGCGTAGGGAGCAAGAGACGAAAGAGAGGCTTACTGCCTCCCTGTCCCCACAGAACTGCATCGAGATGTGTGCAGGCCACAAAAGCACCCCAGACATGCTCACGGTTCTGGCTAAAATGAATATGACCACCTTAGTGAAGGACCTGTATGCCTTCATGAAGGCCAGGAGAGCCTGTAGAGAGTTTTGTTTGCTGCTGCAACAGTAAAACACGAACCCAGGAAGCTGATTTCTTCCAACATCTGTGGTAAAGACCTCTTTCCGAGTGAAACGGTCAAGGAGGTAGTCGAGAAAGCTGCCACGGAGAATAGGAACCTTCTCCAGAAGTGGGGCATCTTTTCAAAGTGGAAGTCTTCCCCGGATGCGGGTCCCCAACCTAAACGGAAGTCAAAGAAGCCAAGACTACCCTCTCGGCCTGTCCAGCAACGTCCTACAGTCACCATGACTGCGGTGCCCCAAGTTGTTGCTCAACCACAGACCACATTCCAAGTGGTACCTCAACTGCTGGTTGCCCAGTCACCAGCGTTCAACCCAGTGTTTGAGAGGCAAACCACTACCTTTTGTCCGAAAGGAAGAGGTTCTTGTCAGGGCTCCTCAAGACACCACTCCCAAGACATGGGGAGGACGCGGTCAGGGTGGCAAACCCTCCGGACAACCTAAGCAAAGAGATGCTTCAGGTAGGAGGGAGGCTCCAACACTTTCGGGATCGTTGGACCTTCGATCTCTGGGCCTACAGCCTTATCAAGAATGGACTAGGATGGAAATGGAACAAGTCTCCACCGTCATTTCCTCAATTCTTCCAACACCCCACCCCCGTATTGGAAGAATATACCTTAGAACTCTTGAGCAAGAAGGTTATAAGGAAAGCAAAGTCCATCAAATTCCAGCGAAGGCTGTTTTGTGTTCCCAAGAAGGACTCGGACAAATTCAGAGTCATTCTGGACTTGTCGCCACTCAACAAGTTCATTGAGAACAAGAAGTTCAGGATGTTAATCCTTCAACACATAAGGGGCCTGTTACCAAAAGGGGCGTACTCAGTCTCAATAGACCTGGCAGATGCTTATTGGCACCTCCCAGTCAGCCGCCCCCTCCCCTCCTACCTTGGATTCAAGTTAGAGAAGATAAAGTATGTCTTCAGAGCCATGCCCTTCGGACTATACATAGCCCCGAGGATCTTCATGAAACTTGCAGACGCAGTCGTACAACAACTACGCCTAGAAGGTGTTCAGGTAGCAGCGTACCTGGACGACTGGCTGGTGTGGGCAGCATCCAAGACTGCTTGTCTGCAAGCATCCAAGAAAGTGATCCAGTTCCTGGAACATCTAGGATTCAAGGTCAACTTCAAGAAATCTCGCCTCTCTCCAGCTCAGGAGTTTCAATGGCTGGGAATCCATGGAACTTGAAGTCACTCCGCCTCTCCATTCCACTAAGGATGTTTCCCACGCTCGTGGGATTGTTCACGGGGAATCTCGCGCAAGGCCTCCATGCATAACAAACGCATAGGTATTGTCTCCTAGAGCACGGTGACGGGGTCCTCGGGCCCCCGAGCTCCTGTTCAGACTCGAGTTGAACCGCTCTTAAGCGGGGAAACGAGAGTCCCCGGCTTCGGTACGAGAAATCACAGCTATGGTCTCTCGTGAAGAATCCTCGCTTCGCACGACTACCTCCACAAGGGTAGCCACGTGGAGCGACTCCGCAACTCGTGTGTCGTGTGAGCATGGAGCAGGCCCAGACAACCGCACACTCGACCCGCGGGACTTGGGCCCAGCATGAAGCCATCCTGCGGCCAAGCCTGCGACATGGGGGCCGGTCGTGCACGGCCAGGCTAGCTCTCGTACATACCAGCCGGGTGAGGCCCAGCCAACCCCCATGATTTCTGGCCGTGTAACAGGTGAGGCCGTGCATACCTCTCGCGCGACTAACTTGTCTACACCTGGTGTGAGCGCTGCAGTTTCCAGTGACCCCGCTTGCGCTCGAGCTCCTTCAGGAGCTTCGTGGAGCTTGCAGCGACCAGTCATGCACTCGGTTGCTGTGGGAACCTCGATGCATTCCATCGGGGATGAACCCTGCCAGGGTCCTTCCTCGATTCCTGAATACACTCCTGGTTCTGTCTTAGGACCAGAGCGAGCGTATTCATGGAGGATGTCATCATCCGTGCAGCATGTCACTTCCACTACAGCTCTGGATCTAGTGGGACCGAGGGATCAGTCACCTCTACAACCTTCACCTACTGTGGAGTCGGAAGATCACGAGATGGAGTCGCGATTCCTAGAGGTCATTAACCTCATGCGTGAGATTAATGGCCTTAGGGCTCCTCCTGCGCTAGTGTCGGAGGATAAATATACAGCCTTGGAGATCCCATGGGGAGCTCCCGAAGGTAGTTCACGGCCCAGCACGCTACCCTGGTCGAGACAGGCTGCTGAATCATTGAATCATTGGACCAAGTGAGTGACCAGATCACAGGATCTGGTGACTCGCTTAGGAGCCAAGGTTCGAACAAGCTTCTCCCTCAACCACTCCAGTGACAGAAGAGGTACTACATCTCAGAGTCTTCTGTGCCTTGTCCTCTCCCTCTCGACCCCGAGGTCGGAGCGCTTGCTGGGGGTTCCTCGGTCGAGAGTTTGAAATCTCAGAGTGTCTCCTTCTTGGCCTCTTGAGATTTCAACTATGGAGTCCATCTCTGTAGCTACTCTCCAGGCTGCTTCGTGGCTCGACCACTGTTGTGGTACTGCCACAGTGTTCGCGCGGGACACCGAGCTCGCTACCCCCGAACACATGGAGCAGTACAGGAACCTAGTTTTGTCTGGTGGGAAAAGCTGCTGCCTTTCTTTTGGACCAGCTTGGTACCCAGTATGCCAATCTGATCCTCAAAAAGCGCGAGGCAATAGCCACTCGTTTGGCAAGACAATTTGGTTCAGAAGAGGCCCTGGCACTCAGGAATGCTCCTATTAGAGCTGCAAATTCTCTCTTTCCACCTTAGGAACTTCAGGCTGCTCGGGATAAATGGCGCCTCGACTCGAAGGACTCCATTATCCACCAGGCGCAGGCTGCGAGTTTCAAGAGACCTGGTCCCGAGAAACTGTCTGCGGCCAGGCAGAGTCAGTCCAAGCCCACAGGAAGTAGCAAGGGTACCGCTGGTCGTGCTCCTGCTGTTCCTGTTCAGAAGGGTTCTGCTCCCAAACAGACCTTTCAGCCTCCCTCGGGAGCTCCTCCACGTCATGAAAAGAACAGGAGCAAGCGAGGGAAAGAGAAACGCGGAGCTTGGCTTTCCCCTTCCCATGCTGCCGAAGGTAGGGGGATGCCAATCGTGCCATTGGGCGATGTGGAAGCCCCTCGTGGCCGAGGAATGGGTAATGTTGATCCTTTGCGAAGGGTACAAGCTTCCATTTGTGCTTCATCGGCCCTCCCTATCCTCCACTCCAATAGCGTTCCACACATACGCTCCAACATCTCTGAGGGCTTTGGCCGTAGAGGCGAAGGTTAAGGAAATGTTGGAGAAGGATGCGCTAGAAGTCGTGCATGATCAGTCACCAGGGTTCTACTGTCGTCTCCTCCTTGTCGAGAAGGCAACGGGAGATTGGAGACCGATCATTGACCTTTCGCCATTGAACAAGTTTGTTCAGCAAACTGCGTTCAAGATGCTGACAGTTCGCGCTGTGCTGTTAGCCATCAGGCAGTACGACTTCATGCTTTCGATAGACATGAAGAACGTGTACTTTCAAGGACCAGTTCATCAGTCGTCTCGAAAGTGCCTCCGATTGACCCTCTAGGGCACGGTGTACCAGTTCAAAGTCCTGTGGTTCGGACTGTGCACAGCTCCCCAAGTGTTTACGCGAGTGTTCATGACAGTAGCAGCTTGGGCCCACTCGAGGGGCATCTGCCTACTGATGTACCTTGGTGACTGGCTGATTCTCGCTCCCTCGCAGGAGCAGTTGATTCAGGACTCGCTTCTGGCAGTTTGTCGCGATCTGGTGATTGTGGGGAACTACGAGAAGTCAAACCTCATTCCCAATCAAAAGGTGAAGTATTTGGGAATGCTGATTGACTCGGCAACAGCTCGCGTTCTTCCCTCGCAAGAATGGATCAGCAGACTCAGGTTGTGCAGCCGTTCCTGTCGCAGGAACAACTTCCAGCCCTCCAGTGGCAAGCTCTTCTAGGTCACCTCTCCTCCCTGGAGAAGCGCGTTCCTTTTGGGCGGATTCATCTCCGCTCCCTTCAGTGGTGTCTGAAGGAGCAGTGATCGGCAGCCACTGATTCTCCCTCTCGTCTGGTTCTCATGGAACGCGAGGTAAGGGAGGATCTCTTTTGGTGGCTAAATGATTAGAACCTCGTGAGAGGGTTTCTTATAAACCTTCATCCACCTTGAACATGGAAGGTTGGGGTGCACACCTTAGTCGTGTCAGGTGTGTTGTCCGAAGAGGAGAAACACCTGCACATCAACGTGCTGGAAATGATGCAGTCTCAAGAGCACTTATTCATTTCCAGGCCCGTTTGAGAGAGCACTTGGTAGTGGTGATGAGGGATAACACGTCCGTGATTGCGTACGTCAACAACCAAGGGGGCACGCTCTCACGTCCCTTGTAGCAGTTGACGAGGCAGGTGTTTTTGTGGGTAGAGAGTCAACACATAACCTTGTCAGCCAGGTACATTCCAGGCAAGAGAAATGTTTTGACAGACGCCCTAAGTCGCAGAGACCAGGTAATAGGGGCAGAATGGTCTCATCACCCTTGGGTTGCGAGTCGAGTACTCGACCTCTGGCAAGAACCATGCATCGACCTATTCCCAACACGGCACAACGCCAAGCTTCCCGTGTTTTGCTCTCTAGTACCAGATCCCGCGGCTGCGTTTGAGGACGCACTGCAACATCCTTGGGATCGACTGGATTGCTGCGCATTTCCCCCCTTTTTGCTTGATTCACGCATTCCTGTCCCGGGTCCTAGTAACCCCAGGACTCAGGATGACTCTCATTGCTCCGCTAAGGCCACACATGGAGTGGTTTCCCGATCTGTTGTCGCTCCTGGTCGTGGCACTGAGAGAGCTACCACACTGGCCCAATCGTCTTCAGCAACCCTTGTCGAGCAGGTACCACCAGGTGGTGCAGTTGCTCAGACTTCACGCGTGGAGACTATCCAGCATCTCCTCAGAACACGAGCCTTTTCGCAACTCGCTGCGAGAGAGATGTCAGGGTACCTTAACGATCCTCCTCCTCAGTCTTACAGGGAAAGTGATCGGTCTTCTGTGAATGGTGTAGTGGAAGGGGTATCTCACTGGCTGGAGCCTCTCTGACTCAGATCGCAGACTTCCTAGTCTTTCTTCGCAGAGATAAGCTCCTTTCAGTTTCTGCCATGAAAGGGTACAGGTCTGCCCTTGCAATGGTGTTCCGTCTGAAGGGCATAGATATCGCCAACGCCCTCGAAATTTCTATGCTCATTAAGAGCTTTGAACAGTCGTGTCCCCCGAGGAAACTTCGAGTTTCCCAGTGGAATGTCACTCTAGTTCTCGGGTCTCTTACTCGTGCTCCGTACGAACCCTTGAGCCGTACCTCAGACAAGCACTTGACCCTTAAGACGGTTTTTCTGCTAGCCTTAGCATCGGCGAAGAGATTCGGGGAGTTACACAGCCTCTCTTGTAATGTCACTTAAGCAGAGGGTTGGAAGGAGATCTCCTTGAGTTTTGTGCCTGAGTTTGTGCCCAAGACTCAGAACCCAGCAATCCATGATCCCAGGTTCGAGGCCTTCACTATTCCTTCCTTACCGGATGCGGCTAGTGGCGGTTCAGGTGAGAGGCTTCTCTATCCCATCAGGTGTCCAGTGCTATCTTAAGCGAACTCGGCATCTCAGACCTGAATGTCGACGACTCTTCGTTAGCACCGGCAGCACCAAGAAGGAGGTGTCGAGGAACACGAGGGAAACTCAATCTTCACAATGGTTACAGTATTTAAATCACATTATTGCCCCGGACATGATACACAAAGGGAATGTGGATCTTGGTCTTCCAGAAACTTTCTGTGCACACTCCACACAGTAATTACTAACAAAACCAGAGGAAGACATTTTAAAGCAAAGTACAGGCACTAAGCTAACAATCTGGAGAGCATATAGATACAGCCAACCAACATGACTGAAAAGCTTAAGAGACAAAGAGAGTGGTGCATTAGTTACCACTTTCTGCTTAAATGCTCCTTTCTTTACCTAGGGCATTTATTTATTGAAGGAAAAGAAAGCACAAAACAGAAGGATGACCTGGAGGGTGTTCGTGTGGGTAGCGGTGGCGTGGTGCAAGTGTGGTTTCTGGGGTCTTTGTTACGGCCCTTCCCTTTGATGAAGGAGTTATCTAATTGGAAGACAGCCTGTGAATAGTGGTTTTCACACGCCCCCGATGTAGACACGACACTCACGAGGTGCTCGCGCGAGGGTAGTAACCTCTGCATTCCATGCTTTTATTTTTCTCTGGTATATTTGGAAGATTTATATCAGAAAAGGTAGATAGAAGGACTTTTCACCGGCCGTCACAGGTCTCTCCCCAGAAATAGATTTTTCCTTCGTCAAAATCCCTTTTTTTTTTATTTTACGAGTGAATACTGATTAAATCAAGTTATCCTGGGAAAAGCCGGGAGGCCATGTCCCCGTCCAACATGTAAGGGCAGCCTTGAGGGGCGTTTTTGCCGAACCCCGAGACCCAAGTCCGGAGGCTGGTTTTGGCCGCCTTGAGGGACTCCTCGTCAGCCTGAAAGAGGGAGGTAGAGTTAGAACGTGCTTGATATGAATAAGTGAAGTAACAGACTCGGGTTAAGAAAAACATATTACTCGTCCAATAACGAAGAATTCCCAAAAACTAAAAATAACAAGTATATGAATGATAATATTGAGAAATCTTACCTCTTCATTGAGGAGGATGGAGGAGAGCTCATAGCAGAGAGAACAGGACTCTGGGAACCAGACCATATAAGGGGTCTGGCCTACTTCCCGGGCGAAGGAGATCGCGCAGTGAGCGTAGGACCGGCAGACATCATGGCCTACCGGATCCGAAAACGTCGCCGGGCAACCCTTGGAGGCACAGCGGACTTTCTGTAATATAAAAGAATATATAAGTACACCAACTCCCTTAAACACTCGAACTTAACCTAAAAGGTAAGAGAGAAGATTGGCATGCATAACACTAAAAGAGTTAATGCCAAGGGAGGGGAGTTCCCTCAGGGGATACGACTGTTCTATATGAATGTGTTTAGTAGGTTCGGGGAATACAAAAGGAACCGGAGCTCCTAGTAATTACTGTTTGAACTACAATGAATTTAGGTATAGTGTCGTAAAAAAGGAATGCTCCGTAGTGCGCCGGAGTTCCGGGGAAATGTACCGGAGCTCCTAAGTAATTACTGTTTGAACTACAATGAATTTAGGCATAGTGTCGTAAAAATGGAATGCTCCGTAGTGCGCCGGAGTTCCGGGGAGATGTGGCTTTTGAATAAAAAAACGATCTCCGGTAGGCAGTATACTGGAGTTACAAAAAGGGGGGGGATTCGGAGAATAACATTAGGTTTTTGTCGTATGAAGGGGCCGTAGCCCGGAGTCAAAGGTGCTGAAGGCCATCGAGGGGAGGGATTCCCAGTCGAAGGGGAGCACCGGAGTAAAATAGGTAAGTAATGTGTTCCCAGCTCAAGTACAATAACGGAAACCCATGGCGGAGCTCCGGGGTAAACGTGGGTCCGGATCCAAAGTGCCCAGGCCGGAGCGGGGAGGTAGGGTGGGACCATGAGGGGGAGGGGGAGCATGATTGGCGGCTCGAGAGCAGGCCATAAGGAACTAACCTAAAATAGGGAGACTCTAACACGACAGGACCTAAAGTAAATTAATTAAACACTAGCCTACTAGACAGAGCAAGTAATCTACGAAGCAAATGTTAATTAATAATCCCAAAAAGAGATGAGAGAGGGGGAGAAGCCAGCTTCTTGTGAGGGAAATATTCCGTAACAGTAATATAAAATTGAAAAGCGGGGAAACTCAAGCCTCTCACTCGTAAGGTTACTAAGCTCGATCTAGTAATAAAAACACGAACCTTAAAAACAAAAAACACATGTAACACATATCTGTCCGTAATAGTACATAGAACTTAAAAATATAGTTAGCGAAGAATAGGCGAAAGGGCAATAAATAGGCACACTCTGACAAACGGAATTCTAGAAAAGCACGAGGAGAAACCTCGTTGCAAGTCAGAAGAGCCTACCTAGGGTAGGGTACTAAACTGTAATAAAACGCCGAACGCTATTCTTCGCTAACGCAACAACACGGACTCGGAAGCGACTCATTAAGTACCTAATAGTAAAAAAGGGGTTTTATGAATAGTACTTACCTGGCAGTTATATATATATAGCTGATATCTCTAAATCGGCAGAATTTTTCAAAACGAGGCAACCGCCTTGTGGTGGTTGGGAGGTAGGTGGTAACACCCGTCACAGGGTGGTCCAAGGAATCATTCCCATGTCTAAGACTTCAGTTCATCTCTGCCGGCTGGATCGAAAACATCGTCGGTCCACCATTGAGAGTTTTTCGAATCATTTTCCCTTCTTCGCTTTTTTGGACTTCGTTTGGTGAAGTACACTGATTTAGGGTTTTGGCAATCGTGTTTTATTATTATTATTTACTTTGTTTATCATGAGTGATAACTTAATTTTCGTGTTTGTGCGAGTGATGTATGCAACATGAGGTTACCGAAAGTGTCGGTTGATCCTCAGTTTGTATGCAGAGGTTTTGTTTGTGCACTATATTTTAGTTGCGAAGTTTTTAATCCTGATGACGGAAATACGTTCTGGCAACTCTATGACGTCACAGTCGTGTGATGTAATCTTCATGTATTTCTTGCAATTCTCTTTATTTGTTTTATGCAAAGAATGGGAGGAATTCCACTTATATAAGTTTTTTAACTTTTAATGTAAAATTTTAAAGAAATGTTTGTCCATTTGGTGTTCGATCTTTAAATCATCGATCTAATTTCATAAATTAAATAGAACTAGCGTATGGTTAATTTGCGCTGTTACTCGTTACTATCGGTGCAGTCCCAACATGCCTTGGTAGCGTTCTTTTCGATATGGGAATTTAAGTGTTGGCTATTATTCTCCAACAACTAATTTATATGGAAATTCTAGTTTTAGTAGCTTTTTCATTTATATGTTCCTATTGTTTACATTTATATGTATAGATACGTTATTGCTATATCTGTTCTTTTTATCATTACAACTCGCTTGTTTTTGAATTCCCTTTGAATTAATTGTGGATTACATTTGTTTTCCCTTTTTTCTGTTCATTTTGATCTTTAACGTATAACTTTCCCGGCGTTTGTATGTAACTGCCGGGTAGGTATTTATGGCATTTAATTTTACCGGTGGTTATATGTAACTACCGGGTGAGTGTCTTCAACATCTATTTTTATTCTCAACTCTTGCCCGGTGGTTTTTTCTTTTTGTGACCGCCGGGTAAGTATGTTTGAAAGTTTATTTTATTATGGAAATGTCAGTTTTATATTCTATAAAAAATATTTTGTTACAGTTTATATAGCAAGTACTAGAGACGATTTTGCTTTCTCATTCAAGCCCGTGGCAGAAGAATAAGTTCTCTCACAACGGGCAGGACTAATTATGGTTTTTTGTGTATTAGTTTAATAGTGCAAGTTTTCAGTGCTAAATTAGGCATTGGATTCTTTCAGCACAGGGACGTTGTTTTCCTAGCCTTAGACCTCTTCCAAGCTCCCCGGCCCATGGGAGAAGGAACGTCGATCGGCGAAAGGAAACGAGAGGCGTTAGCTCACGAGCAAACGCCCTCGCGAGCGTTCCTGTTAACGTTCCCAGAATGCTCGCCCTTGCCATGGTAAAGCAAAGAGCGTTGAACGTTAAGATTCTTACACTGCTTTTAGAATTTTGCATTGCATCACTTTTGATTTTAATGGCAATTCTTAAGTCATAGATATTCTCTGCTAATATCAATGCTTACAAACCATCATTGACTCGGTTTTTGTCCCAGAGCGCCAGTCGGCCTTATGAACCCTCTGGTCGGAACCGAACGCGCCGAGCGGCATAGTGAATATCATTTTGCCTTAACGCTCGGTGCTAAGTCTTTCAAGACAGGACGAATGCAGCCTCGTCTTTCAGGGCGAATGCAGCCTCGTCTTTCAGGGCGAATGCTGCCTCGTCTTTCAGGGCGAATGCTGCCTCGTCTTTCAGGGCGAATGCTGCCTCGTCTTTCAGGGCGAATGCTGCCTCGTCTTTCAGGGCGAATGCTGCCTCGTCTTTCAGGACGAATGCAGCCTCGTCTTTCAGGGCGAATGCTGCCTCGTCTTTCAGGACGAATGCAGCCTCGTCTTTCAGGACGAATGCAGCCTCGTCTTTCAGGGTGAATGCTGCCTCGTCTTTTAGGACGAATGCAGCCTAGTCTTTCAGGGCGAATGCAGCCTCGTCTTTCAGGGCGAATGCTGCCTCGTCTTTCAGGACTAATGCAGCTTCGTCTTTCAGGGCGAATGCTGCCTCGTCTTTCAGGACGAATGCAGCCTCGTCTTTCAGGGCGAATGCTGCCTCGTCTTTCAGGGCTAATGCAGCCTCGTCTTTCAGGACTAATGCTGCCTCGTCTTTCAGGACTTATGCAGCCTTGTCTTTCAGGACGAATGCAGCCTCGTCTTTCACGGCGAATGCAGCCTCGTCTTTCAGGACGAATGCAGCCTCGTCTTTCAGGGCGAGTGCAGCCTCGTCTTTTAGGGCAGCCTCGTCTTTCGGGGCGAGTGCAGCCTCGTCTTTCGGGGCGAGTGCAGCCTCCTCTTTCGGGGCGAGTGCAGCCTCGTCTTTCGGGACGTGGGCAGCCTCGTCTTTCGGGACGTGGGCAGCCTCGTCTTTCGGGACGTGGGCAGCCTCGTCTTTCGGGATGAGGGCAGCCTCGTCTTTCAGGATGATAGGACGATCGCCGCCTTGTGCTTTCAGGGCGACGCCACGTCTTATAAGCTCTCTGTCAAGGATGACTTTAGTGATCACTTTTCTCCTGTTGAATTGTTTGAGGTTAACAGAAGGAGAGGATCCTAAGTTCTGTTGCTCCATGTTCCCCACCCTCTGAGTTTTCACGTGGTCATTAATGGAGCTTTAAGAATATATTAATTTTTGTTTCTTAAAACAGAAACCTTTGATGACTAACAACAGTAGGATCCAGACTATGCTACTTCTGGCGAGCCTGGGAGAGAGGAGCAGACCTTTGGTCCGTGTTTTTTCTGGGATGGATGCGAAATCTTTTTCCTAGTGAAACCTCCTTTGTTAGTTACTCCGATAAGACTTTTCTGCCTAACCGACTTTGCAACTTCAATGTCTCTCTTTTGGGAGAGGGAGTCTTTTGTCCGGTCCTGGACGTAAATGCTCTTTACGCCTTCGTTCAGAAGTCAAAGTCCTCCACGGAGACATCAAAATCTTTGGAGAAGAGGGGAGAAGACCTTTGGTCAGTACTTCTTCTGAAGGAGGATTACTTTTTCCTTTTATAGGGAAACCTCCTTTAGTTTTTAGCTACAACGATTCTCTCTCCCAGTTCTAGAGAGGAGTCTAAGTGGCAGGCTATGCAATCAAACTTTATCTGGGATTTGTTTACAAGGAAGAATGGGTCAGTTTCGGGCGTGTGTTTTGATCTCAGCTCTGCCCCTCTCATATTCACGTAACTTTTGCTTTATGTAGCGGAATGCTGCTCTCTGGAGAAATCAGAGCGTCCCTGTATCTTGGTTTTTAGATAATGTTGAGCCTATCGAATAATTAGGTCTTCCTGTCAGCAAGAAGAGTCTCTTCTGACACTAGGACGCTCAGCACCTTGTCTTTTAGAACGTTCAGCGTCTCGCTCTGTTAACCTCTCGGCTCCACGTCTTACAGGACTTTTGGCACCACGTCTTACAGGACTATCGGCGCCACGTCTTACGGGACGATCGGCGCCTCGTCTTTCAGGACGCTCGATGTCAAAGTTCTAGCATGGGGCATGACTTTGAACATGAAAATCTAGGACTTCGTGATGACACTAGTCGAATCGTGTGTCGAGATCAAGGACGCCTTCGTTCTGATTTCTTGGATCTAGAAAGGAGGTTTGTTCTAGGGCAAGAATCATCGGGATAAACATGCTCAGCAGGAAGAGACTTGTTTTTCCCTCAGAATGGTCTCTCAACCCGCAAGTCTGTCAGTCTCTGGATGTTGTGGGGCAGCCCTGTATCAGACCTTTTTGCCTCCAACCGGAAGAAGAGGACCCCCTACTGCTGCTCCCTAGTCCCGGATGAGGAAGTTCTGGCAGTGGACTCCTTCCTGATGGATTGGACAGGGGTGGACATGTTTGCGTTGCCCCCGTTCGAGATCATCGATCTGGTCTTCAGGAAATTCGCTCTCCTCGATTCGGGGCGAATGATCATAGCGGCTCCATTCTGGCCTGCTAGGGAATGGCTTTCGGAAGTGATGGGCATGTTGATGGACTTCCCAAGAAGACTTCGGCAAGTTCAGATCTTCTCAAACAGCCCCACTTCGAGAGGTATCATCTTACCCCCCTTGCTCTCAACTGACATCCTTCAGACTGACTAGAAGGTTGTCAGATCTCGAGGCTTTTCGGCACAAGCGACGAAATCTATCACCAGGGCAAGGAGGATCTTTTCACAAAGAGTCTACCGATCTAGGTGGGAGACCTTTAGAGCTTGGTGCAGGCGGCACAGGTTTCCTCATCCACTACCTTTCTGAGCCAGATTGCAGACTTCTTCTTGTACCTCAGACAGGATGCTAAGCTGGCTGTATCTACCATCAATGGATACAGCAGTATGCTCTCCGCCATCTTTAGGCATAGAGGCCTAGAGTTGTCCCAAAATCAAGGTTTGCAGGACCTCATTGGGTCTTTTCAGACAACGTAATAGGTACTCTTAAACCTGGATGTGGTGTTTAAGTTTTCTGTGCTCCAAGAAATTTGAACCTATCTCGCTAGCCTCTCTTCGGGTTGTAGCAAAGAAAACCCTCTCCCTTATGACTCTAGCGAATGCCAAGAGGTCAGCGAAGTCCAGGCGATTGGGAAGAGGGTGAACTTCAATTAGGATAGGGCAGTTTGTGGTTTAAGGTTCATCTTTCTCGTAAAGAGCGAGAACCCTTCGTAACCCTGTCCTACGACGTTTGATGTCATTAACCTCACGAACCTAGTGGGTCGAGAGAAGGAAAGACTCCTCTGCCCAGTTAGGTCCCTCAAGTTTTTTTTTTTTGGTTCACACTATGAACGTGAGCTGTGCATCCAACTTGTTTTGGTGTTCAGTGAAAGGTCCGCCAAAACCCGTCTAAGTATGCTTTGTCCTTTTTCCTGAGGGAGAAAATTAGGGAAGCCCACCTCTTATGTGAGGAGGAACACTTCGCCCTGTTGTAATTACGGGCTCACAAAGTGAGAGCCATTGCTACCTCTCTGGCATATCAGGAATATATGTTAGTTAGGCTATTCATGGATGCTATTTTCTGGAGGAGCAACTCTGTCTTCGCTTCTCATTAACTTAGAGAGGTGAGAGTAGACTTTGGCAAGTGCTATACCTTGGGCCCATACATAGCTGCGGTTTCTGTATTAGGCAAAGGAGTTAATAACCCCACTCAACCTTGGTTTATATGCATGTATGAGGGTTTGTGTTTTTATGATGGTCTGTGGACTTTGTCTTGTGGTGCGGTTCCCTCAGTCTAGATAGATAGTTTATGTCTATGTTGCAGGGTTAGGTGGTTAGTTTGAGTAAGGTTGCAGTTTTTATTATATGGGGCGAAGGTAGTTTCTGAAGTCTAGTCAAGTTGTTGGTCTTATCCCTTTGACAGACTCGTTTGAGTTTTTTGCAGCTTTGCAGGCTTACTCCTGGATAACTCCTAAGGGAAAGCCACTCTAAAGGCTGTACCTTTGAATCAGCTACCTTAGCAGGCAAGGAATCAAGGTGTTTTTATCTCCTACAACTCTTTTGTTGTTTCCCCAACGATGTTTACTGTCTGTTTCCCTCCTCCAAATGTGTGAATCAGCTATATATATATAACTGCCAGGTAAGTACTATTCATAAAAATGGAGTTTTTATGATAAAACAAAGTTTTATGAATACTTACCTGGCAGTTATATATATATTCTAAGGCCCACCCACCTCCCCTCAGGAGACAGGTCGGGCATAGATGAACTGAAGTCTTAGACATGGGAATGATTCCTTGGACCACCCTGTGACGGGTGTTACCACCTACCTCCCAACCACCACAAGGCAGTTGCCTCGTTTTGAAAAATTCTGCCGATTTAGAGATATCAGCTATATATATATAACTGCCAGGTAAGTATTCATAAAACTTTGTTTTATCATAAAAACTCCATTTCTATAACAAGGGCTCAAGGCCACTTAATCTATCATAAGATTAATAAAAGAACCTAGCATAATGTAAATACCCGAGGGCATGTAAACAAACCGTGAGGAAGGAACGCGTAGAAGACGCGGTACGGCATCAAGCCGGTCGCATTAAAACACACACAAAATGTAAATAAGGCGTACAAGCCCAGGCAAAAAATAATACCAAAATTGGTGCAGGAGGAAGGAGAGCTTCAGCCATGGGGAAGTAATCCAAAAAACAACGAAAAAGGCACACACAAAAAGAATGGTAGCGTCGCGACACGAGTCCAAAAGAAGGATGATCAGATGGCGCTAGGGTCGGGCGTCGGTGGAGTGGTTCAAGTTGGTTTGGTTAGTGCCGCTGTAGCGACTCATCCCTTATTGGCGAAGGAATTCTCTAAATGGAAGACGACCTGTGAATAGTGGTTTTCACACGCCCTATCTTTATACACGACGCCCTAAGGGTGTTCGCGCGAGGGTAGTAACCTCTGCATTCCATGCTTTAACTTTCTCTGGTATATTTGGAAGTTATTTATATCAGAAAAGTGACAAGAAGGACCTTTTCACCGGGCGACACAGGTCGACCCAGAAAAATCAAGTTATGGAGAAGAAGCAAAATGAACATCAGGTGAGTATAGTAATGAGAGATTTTATCATTAGAATTCTCTTTTTAAATATTAAACTTAGCCGGTGAATATATATATAGCTTACGTCTCCGACGGTCGACAGATTCCAAAAACTCGCGAGCGATCGCCATGATGGTTGCCGGGTGTGCCCACCAGCGCCGACTATCGGCCAGATACCACATATACTTCTCCAGGAGTTCAGTTCTTCTCTGTCGGTGGTAGTGACAGCATTGGTTCCGCTCGCGCTTAACCTCAAGTTTCTACTGATTGGTGAAGTACTTGTTCATGGTTTTATTGCTTTCGCTGTGTTGGTTATCTTCGATAAAACTTTTGAATTACTTTTTTGATTATTGTTGCTGAACTTGGCTTTCTTTTTGGACTTTCTTTGAAATTTTCACAATGGCTGACCCTTCTCCTGTCTATTGTAAATGTGCGAAAGACTGTAATAAACGTCTTCCTAAAGCTTCCATCGATCCTCATTCTATTTGTGTTAATTGCCGAGGTAAATCTTGTCAATTAGGGGATCGATGTGAGGAATGTATTGTTTTGTCTGAATTTGAGTGGTTGGAGTATGATAAATATACTCGGAAACTCGAAAGAGATAGGGTTAGAAGAAGCTCTTCTAGATCTCAAGAATTTTCATCTTCCCATGCCCCTGAACCTAATCCTCCTCCTGTAGTGGTAGTTTCAGAACCCCCTATTGGCACTAATGAACCTTCAATGCGGGATATGTTAATGGCCATTCAAGCGTTGGGTGAGAAGGTCGAATCGTTGGCCTCGGACAGGAATCAACTTATGTCCGACGTTAAGATTTTAAAGGGTCAAAGTGATAAAGTGAAAAGTGCAACAAATGTGTTTAGTGTTTTGCCGGAGGATTCGTCTGTTCGTGCTTGTCGCTTGCCTAGTCCGAGACCTCTTTCAGGCTCCCCTACCCCAGGGAGAAGGAATGTCGTAGGACCTAAGGGAGTGAGAGGTGTAAACCAACGAACAGACGTTCCCTCAAAGGTATCAGACGTTGCGCTTCAAGCACGTCCTTACCATAAGATAGGAGAGACGAAGTTCTCCTCGTCTTCCGATGATTCGTCTCTTAAAAAACCTTGGCGTAAGGTTTCGAGACCGTTGAAGCGCAAGTCAGTCCCTTCAGGACAGGTCCAGCTTCCTGGCTGTAGTCATTGGGACAGCACCGACCGTATTCGGTCATCGGACGATTATTCTCCTGTTAAGCGCAAACGTGACGTTGAGTTCGAGGGTCCCGTTCAGTGCGATGACTTGCATGCGCAGACGTTACCGACGTTACGATCTGTTTCGAGTTCTGTTGACCCTAAGTTAAGCGTCTTACAAGACATGCAGTTAAAACTTTCCTCCTTAATGGAAGTTTACGATCATGTTCCTGTTCGTAAGGAACCTTTGCTTGCGGTTCGTCACGGTACCGGCAAGCGTGATTCAGGTCTTCAACCTCCTAAGCGAGATTTGTCTCGTCGCTCTGACGTTATCCCTAATGTCAGCTTTGCGGTTAAACGTGATTCAGATCGTGTTTCTCGTCAGTCGCATCAGTCATGAGACGTTGAACTTCAGTTTCCGCAGTCACAACGTGACGTTGAGCTGCAGTCGCCGCATCCCCGACGTGACGTTCATCAGCCGACTCCATTGTTCCGACGTGACGTTGACCGTCAGTCGCCGCAGTCTCGTTTTGATTCTCAACATCAGTCTCCTCTGTCCCTTCGTGGCGTAGACCATCAGTCTTTGCAGTCTCGACGTGACGTCGTCCCCTCGACTTTTGCTGCGGCTCCTTTGCAAGTTGATGTAGCATGTCAGGCTTTGCCGCCTCGTCATGCTGAGTTTTCTCCGTGTTGCAAGACTTTACCTTTGTCAGATGATGTTCCTTCTGATGAAGAAGTTGAGGATCCCCTTTCAGCTAATGTTCCTTTGGGGATTCAATCGGATGGGGAGGAACCTAGGGTTGTCCAGCAATCCCTTGACTTTAAAAAGATTATGCTTATCTTTAGGATGTTTTTCCCGATCATTTTGTTACTGCGGCTCCACGTTCGCCGCCGTCTGAATTTACTTTAGGCATGACTTCGACTCCGTCATTTACCAAGTTGGTTCTCTCTCGCTCTTCTAAGAGAGCCATGCGTTTGTTGGGTGACTGGTTAGTAACCAGAAGAAGTTTAGGAAAGTCTTCCTTTGCCTTTCCCCCTTTTAAATTGGCCTCTCGTGCGAGTGTCTGGTATGACGCAGGAGAAGTTCTCGGCTTGGGAGTTCCTGCCTCTGCCCAGGGAGACTTCTCAAGCCTTGTAGACTCTCCTTGTCGTCTAGCCATGAGATGCTCGAAGATTTGCTGGTCTTCCACAGAGCTGGATCATCTCCTTAAAGGAATTTTCCGTGCCTTCGAGGTTTTTAATTTTTTGGATTGGTCCCTGGGAGCCTTAAGTAAGAAGGTCTCTTCATCGGACAATGATGTTACTATTCAAATAATGTCTTGCATGGACAAGGCCATAAGGGATGGCTCTAATGAACTGGCGGCTACGTTCACAGCAGGAGTTCTTAAGAAAAGAGAAGCCCTGTGTTCTTTTTTTTCTGTAGGGGTTACTCCCTGCCAGAACTCAGAACTTCTTTTTGCTCCCTTATCTTCTACTCTGTTCCCTCAACATCTTATTAAAGATATCGCGGCTTCTCTTGCTCTGAAGGACACACACGATTTGGTGGGCAAGACTGCGCGCAAGGTTTTGCCTTTCTCTCATGCCAACAAACCCAAGTTTGACACGCCAGCAGCAAGGTTTATTCCGCCTTTTCGTGGCAGAGCCCCCAGTAGGGGAAATTCTCGTTCCGATAGCAAACGAAGTAAGAAGAGAGGATCCAGATCCTCACGTGGCAGAGTCTGACTGCCCGCGGCTTCAGACAGCGGTAGGGGCTAGATTGACGAACTTCTGGCAGGCCTGGGAGAAGAGGGGTGCAGACCGGGAGTCTGTTTTGTTGCTGAAGGAGGGTTACAAAATTCCTTTTGTACGAAGACCTCTGCTAGTGAAATTTCCGATAGACCTCTCTCCCAGGTATCGAGAGGAGACAAAGAGACAGGCGTTGCATCATTAAGTTTCTCTGTTGTTGGAAAAGGGGGCGGTGGTGAAAGTCTCGGACCTTCAATCCCCAGGTTTTTACAACCGTCTCTTCCTGGTTCCGAAGAACACAGGAGGTTGGAGGCCAGTGCTAGATGTAAGTGCTCTCAACGTGTTTGTTGTAAAAACAAAATTCACGATGGAGACCACCAAATCTGTTTTAGCAGCGGTAAGAGAGGGCGACTGGATGGTCTCTCTCGACCTGCAGGATGCGTACTTCCACATTCCGATTCATCCGAACTCTCAGCATTATCTGAGGTTTGTGTACAGGAAGGTGGTGTATCAATTCTGAGCACTGTGCTTCGGCCTCAGCCCTGCTCCTCTTGTTTTTACAAGGCTCATGCGAAATGTAGCGAAGTTTCTACATTTGTCAGGGATCACAGCCTCCCTTTATTTGGACGACTGATTACTCAGGGCGTCGTCCCTTCATCGCTGTCTGGAGGACCTCAAATGGACTTTGGACCTGACCAAAGAGTTAGGTCTCCTTGTGAACATAGAGAAGTCGCAACTGACTCCATCCCAGACTATTCTTTATTTGGGGATGGAGATACGGAGTCGAGTTTTTCGGGCTTTTCCGTCTACCACCAGGATGGAGCAAGCTCTGCTCAAAGTCCGTCACTTGCGAGAGAAAAGCAGTTGCTCTGTGAGAGTTTGGATGAGCCTCCTAGGGACTCTTTCGTTGCTGGAGCAGTTTATCTCTCTAGGGAGACTCAACCTTCGCCCTTTCCAGTTTCACCTAAACCACCATTGGAACAAGGAGAAGGGCTTAGAGACGATCTCAATTCCAATCTCCGATCCAGTCAAGACCTGTCTAGCTTGGTGGGACAGCAATATCAGACTTCGGGAAGGTCTTTCTCTTGCGAGCAAGAACCCAAACCATGTGTTATTTTCAGACGCATCGGATTTGGGTTGGGGAGCGACACTGGACAATCTGGAATGCTCGGGTCTTTGGTCCGCAGACCAAAAGAGTCTTCACATAAACTGCAAAGAGCTTTTAGCAGTCCATCTAGCGTTAAGGAGTTTCGAGAGTCTGGTTCGAAACAAAGTAGTGGAGGTGAATGCAGACAATACCACGGCCTTGGCATACATCTCGAAGCAAGGAGGCACTCACTCCCACTCCCTTTTCGTCACCGCAAGGGACCTTCTCACTTGGTCAAAAGCTCGAAACATCTCTCTTTTGACGAGATTCGTGCAAGGGGAGATGAATGTCTTAGCGGACTGTCTCAGCCGAAGAGGACAGGTGATTCCCACGGAGTGGACGCTGCACAAGAATGTGTGCGAGAGACTATGGATGACTTGGGGTCAACCAACCATAGATCTCTTTGCGACCTCTCTGACAAAGAGGCTCCCGACTTATTGCTCTCCTGTTCCAGATCCAGAGGCGGCCCACATAGACGCTTTCCTACTGGACTGGTCTCACCTAGACGTCTATGCCTTTCCACCGTTCAAGATCCTAAACAAGGTGCTTCAGAAGTTCGCCTCTTACGAAGGGACCAGGTTGACGTTAGTTGCTCCCCTCTGGCCCGCGAGAGAATGGTTCACAGAGGTACTTCTATGGCTAGTAGACATTCCAAGAAGTCTACCGTTGCGGATGGATCTCCTGCGTCAGCCTCACGTAAAGAGATTTCATCAAAGCCTCCCAGCGCTTCGTCTAACTGCCTTCAGACTATCGAAAGACTCTCTAGAGCTCGAGGGTTTTCGAAGGAGCCAGCTAGAGCGATCGCGAGGGCTAGAAGATCCTCTACCATCAGGATTTATCAATCTAAATGGGAGGTATTTAGAGACTGGTGCAAGTCCTCCTCTATTTCCTCTTCCAGTACCTCTGTAGCGCAGATTGCAGATTTTCTGCTTTATCTGAGAAATGGTTGCTCCCTTTCTGCATCTACCATTAAAGGCTACAGAAGCATGTTAGCTTCTGTTTTTAGGCATAGAAATTTGGATCTGTCTAATAACAAAGATCTTCAAGACCTTCTTAAGTCTTTCGAGACTTCTAAGGAGCGTCATATTTCTACTCCTGCTTGGAACTTGGACGTGGTCCTTCAGTTCTTTATGTCAGACAGGTTTGAACCGTTGAATTCAGCCTCCCTGAAGGATCTTACCCTCAAGACTCTTTTCTTAGTGAGCTTGGCTTCTGCGAAAAGAGTTAGTGAGATACATGCTTTTAGCAAGAATATCGGCTTCTCCGCTAATAAAGCAGTATGCTCGCTTCAGCTTGGTTTTTTGGCCAAAAATGAACTTCCGTCTCGTCCATGGCCTAAATCGTTTGAACATCCCAGTCTATCTGAGATTGTTGGGAATGAAGTTGAAAGAGTTCTTTGCCCAGTTAGAGCTCTTAAATTTTATTTAACTAAAACCAAACCGCTGCGAGGTAATTCAGAGGCTTTATGGTGCTCGGTTAAAAAGCCCTCTTTGCCTATGTCGAAGAATGCGTTGTCTTATTTTATTAGACTGTTGATTAGAGAGGCGCACTCTCATTTAAGTGAGAAGGATCTAAATTTGCTTAAAGTTAAGGCTCATGAAGTTAGAGCGATAGCAACTTCAGTAGCGTTCAAACAAAATAGATCACTTAGAAGTATTATGGACGCGACCTTTTGGAGGAGCAAGTCTGTGTTCGCTTCATATTACTTGAAAGATGTCCAGACTCTTTATGAGGACTGCTACACGTTGGGACCATTCGTAGCAGCGAGTGCAGTAGTGGGTGAAGGTTCTACCACTGCATTCCCTTAATCCCAATATCCTTTTATCTTCTCTTGAAATTTTTAATCTTATTTTGGGTTGTATGTGGAGACTAAGAAGTCTTCCGCAATCTTTTGATTTGGCGGGTGGTCAAAATATTGTTTCTTGAGAGTGCCCAGATTAAGGGTATTGATGAGGTCCTGTTGTAGGGGTATTCACCCTGATTATAACAGCTCCTGGGAGTCTTTCAGCATCCTGAGAGGATCGCTGGGCTTCGTAAGGATAGCGGACTAATGAGGCAGAGTAATCATCAGAGTCAGCTTCCTTATCAGGTACCTATACTTAAGTTTATTTTTTGAATATTTGTCGAAAACTCTTGAGCATATACGCCTTTATTGTTTTAATACTGGTCTCTACCCTCCACCATGGGTGTGAATCAGCTATATATATATTCACCGGCTAAGTTTGATATTTAAAAATAATATTTTCATTTCAAAATAAATTTTTGAATATACTTACCTGGTGAATATATATAATTAAAGGCCCTCCCTTCCTCCCCGATAGAGACCCTACGGACTGAGAAGAACTGAACTCCTGGAGAAGTATATGCGGTATCTGGCCGATAGTCGGCGCTGTTCGGCACACCTGGCAGCCTTCATGGCGATCGCTCACGAGTTTTTGGAATCTGTCGACCGTCGGAGACGTAAGCTATAAATATATTCACCGGGTAAGTATATTCAAAAATTTATTTTAAATTGAAAATATAATTTTTCCTAACTATACAAACTTGAGTCCTTCAAATTATCCTTTCCTTTTCAACTACCCCTCTCAGTTATTAGGTCAAAAGTCAAAAGAGTCTTGATACAGTTAGGAAGGAAGGTGGCCCCAAATACCTCCTGCTAACTACTGCACCAACCTTGTTAATGATTCATCGTTCTCTCCAGCTCTGCCAAAGACATGCAGTAGTGGTATGTAAAGGATAAAGGTTTCAATAGCCAGAAAAATACGATGAGGAAATGTTCTTTCAAATGCATAATGAATTTTTCTTGCTTGATGCTTACTAATTTTATTTATATGAATTTTAATTTCTGAATTACCACATCATCCTTTCTGGTTGATGTAGTACTCGACTAGTTTATGAATTTCAAGAAGATTCATTGAAATTAGCATGATTTTTATAAGAAATTATTTATTTCAAAACTGTACTTATTTGAAATTCATATTGTCTTCTTCCCACTTACTGTATAGTAATTCACAGTTGGTGTTAATTTTTCGTGTGACTTTAGAGATAATGAAGGAAGGTGGCAGGTACGGTGACTTGGCCTGGAGTATACCCCTGGCATCTGGTGTCAAAGGGAAATCAATCTTGCAGTAAAAGCTGACTAGTAAATTTTATTTGTTCCGTAACTGACATACAAACCACACTATTTAATAGGGGTTATTACTTTCGGTGTAGCTGAAATGACGAGCCATTAGAATTTTAACGAGGGTTTACTACCCCACCGCTAGTTAGCGGGGGGTAGGGAGGGTAGCTTGCTACCCCCCCCCTCACACACACCTGTGCTTGAGCTCACTTTGCTCTCGGCTCGGGTGGTAGTCGGACGTGTCCGCTCTCACCCTCGTCTCTCTGACAGCCATTAATGTCTTTCTGCTTTTTCTCCTACAGGTTTGTGTGCGAAGTTGGCCTCTGCGAAAATGCGCAAATGTCCTGGATTACCCGACCGCCCTTGGGGTACATTTATGTCGGTGGTCGAGACGGACCCTCACACCCTTTGTCCTTACTGTAGGGGCCAACGGTGTGATAGTAGTAACAAGTGTGGTGAGTGTAGGGAGTGGTCTACCTCCCAGTGGTAGAGGTTTTCTCGGCGACGGAAGAAGAGGTCTAGGCGAGATATTTCTCCTTCGAAGATTTCTTTGAAAGAAGAAAATCCCAAGGACACTTCTTCCGTTGCCCAAACCTCTTCCGAAGCTCCCACTCGATCGGTTTCTTCCGAGAGACCGTCGAGGGGTAGCGTAGACCATGGTTCTGTTTCCCGGTCTCGGGGTTCGAGAGATGGCGTTGCCTCCCGTAGCGAGGCAGCTCCACCTCTTCCCCCGGGGAGGATTTAAATGTTAATGTCAATGTAACTGATTTATTCCAGCTTTGGTCTTCCTTGGGGCTCGAAGGTTCGCCCTCCAAAGAAGCCTTGTTTGACATCATCCGGTTGGGTGCCGCTGTCAAGCAATCGCCGACTTTGGCCGAGGTTGATCCTCTGTCTATCGTCGACGTTGTGGTGGCAGAGGTATCCGATGCGGTATCTCCCACCTCTGCAACTCCTCAACCTGCTGTAGATGAAGGCTTAGTTTCTCCCTCTGCTCAACCTTCGAGGGAGGAACTAAGTCCAACAGTCTCTCCTGCCAGTGATTCTCCCCCTCGGGGGAGTTCACTCACAGAGACTCCTCTTCGGAGGACTGCTGATGGTCAGCTTGCTGACCCAACGGCCCGCAGAGGGCGCATACGTCGTAAGGCTCGCCTTCCTCTTCGCCGGAGAGGCCTTCCTTCACCTCATAAGGGTGTGAGGAGGCGCCTCTTTGGTTCAACATCATCGTTGCAGTCCGCCACAGAGGAGCCTCGTCATCGATCTCCGACTGTTCCTGCTACAACCCTGGACCTCTCTGCAGATCGTTCGCGATCCCCTTCGGTGGAAGGTCGTCCTGACAAAGGGCACGCCGACCTTCCACCCGTCAGACCTGCTGACCTGCCGTCGCCGTTCCTGGCTGCTGATGTGCTGTGGGCACCAACTAAAGGGATTTTGACGAAGGAAAAATCTATTTCTGGGGAGAGACCTGTGGCTGCCGGTGAAAAGAGTCATTCTTACATATCTTTTCTGATAAAACCTTCCAATTATACCAGAGAAAGATAAAAGCATGGAATGCTGAGGTTACAACCCTCGCCCGAGCACCTTTTGAGTGTCGTGTATAAAGCAAAGGCGCGTGAAATCCACTATTCACAGGTTGTCTTCCATTTAGTTAATTCCTTCGTCAAAGGGATGGGCCGATACAAAGGCTCTAGCCAACCACCAGCGCCACACCACCCACGCCACGACGCGAGCGCCATCTGAACATCATCCTTCTTTTTGGACTTCGGGGCAACAAGGGCGTACGCGCAAATTAGCGCAGACGTCCCTTACGCGCCATGCCAAGCATGCGCGCCAACGTTCTCCTAACCTCATCAAGGTTTCGGAGATAGCGCATCAGTGCTCTCCTGCTACTCCTGATATAGCGCGCCAGCGCTCAACTACGCGCCAGCACGCACCTGCTGCCGACGTTCCTGATCAAGCGCGTCAGCGCTCACCTGCGCTGGCGCGCACACCTGTTGCCGATGTTCCTGTTGACGCGCGCCAGTGCTCACCTGCGCGCCAGCGCTCACCTGATCGCCAGCGCGCCACTGCGCGCCCTCAACCTACTGCGCGCCAGCGCTCACCAACGCGCCAGTGCTCTCCTGCACGCCAACGATCTCCTGCGCGCCCATGATCTTCGGATCTGGGTGCAGTAGGGAAGGTTAAGGCTTCCCCTACTCGCCAGCGTGCCGTCTGCCTTCACCTGCGGGCCATCCCTCGCCAGCGCACAATCGCGCGCAGTCACCTACACGCACCCACGAGGATGCGCGCCCATGCCCATCTCCCACAGCAGTGATGCATCGCCAGCCTTATGTGCACCAACAAGAAGCGCGCCAACGTACGCAGGGTCGAGATATCTCTCCTGCGCGCACGTGCCCAACGACATCTTCTAGAGCGCACGATCCCTCGCCCACACGGGCTCTTACCCTCGCGCGCGAGCGCGCAATCTGCTTCCTGCGCACCCTCTGATGTCTCCAGCACACGCTCCTACACGCCATCGCTCGCCCGCGCACCCTCGCAATCGCCCTCGAGCGCACGCGCGCCAACAGTCTCCCGCGCCCGCCCCCGGGTATTCCCCATCGCGCGAGCGCCAGTGTGCTCCCCAGCGCGATCGTCAATATCCTCCCACGTGTGAGACTGCAGGACAACGAGCGACAAGGTCGCCATTGCCACACACACACACACCCCCCCCCGCAAGCGCAGAACAGCGCGCTCGCCGGTAGAGGGGAAGGTTCCAGAAAGGGCCAGGGACATTTCTTCTTTGTCTTCTTTTTCTTTGCAGGCAAATTCCCCATTGGAAACTCCTCCCAGGGATCAGTCGATCCCTGTCCCTCCAGAGGGAGTGTCTGACAGCGCAGCCGTCAGCCAGCAGCCTTAGTTTGGGGCACTGATCAGAGCGGTCATGCAGGCTTTTAAGCCTGTTCTCTCTGAAATGGGCCATAAATCCTTGGCGGCGTCTACTCCCCTGAAGAGAAAAAGAGGAGTTTCAGACCCGGTGACTTCGAGGACTAAGCTGTCTCCCCCAGACTTTTTCTTCCTCCAATTCGGACAAGGATTTCCTGTCCTCAGGGGAGGCAGGTTAGGTGAGGCGTTCCCCCATCGCACCAATGAAGGAAACCCTACCTCGTGCTGGAAAGTCTTCTCGGGTAGGGGCGGAGAAGAGCCTACTTCCATCGTTGTTGGAGTCCTGCATTCCTCCCAGGAGGGAGTCGAAGGACTCCAAGACAGTACCAAAGTCCTCGTCTAGACTTAGATCGGAGCCAGCCAGTCACTCGGAGAACGTCCGCGAGTCTCCCCAAGAAGAGCCTTTGGGGACAGGAGACTTCACTGTTAGTCTTTCAGGAGGAGAGCTGCAGGAGTCAGAACATGCGTTTTGGTAGGTTCTGACCCTTATGAGGACTCTAAATGGGTTTGCTGACCCGAGATTCCTCCTCGAGAGGGCAAAGACACGGTCTTGGACCGAGTGTTTGGGACTCAAAAACCCTCTAAGGCCAGTGCAGCTTTGCCCTGGTGTCAGGGGATTAAGAGTGACAGGGACAAGATCGCAGTCCAGCTCTCCAAGCTAGCCTCCTCCAGCCGATCCAGTGCCGGCAACAAGCTTCTCCCACCTTCTCGTGTACAGCAGAGGAAGTACTTCGAGATCTTAGAGGAGACTTGTTTAGCTCTTCCCCTTCACCATTCATTGGAAGAGCTTACCAGGGGAGTCCCTCTTGAGAGACTCTCCAACTGGCAGGTCTCATTCTCGGCGACTGAGATCCTTAATCAGGAGAAGGTTGTGAAGTGTGCCATGCAGGCCACTTCGTTTCTGGATATCTGGTTAGGGACCTTAGGTATCCTGATACGTTCGGAGGATTTATCCAAAGAACGTACCAGGAGTGCTATGGAGACCTTTTTACTCTCAGGCACCCACACGATCGAGTTTCTGGCCCACCAAGTCTCGAACTTGTGGGTAAACACCATCCTGAAACGTCGGGATGCGGTGTCTGAGAGGTTCCATCAAAAGGTCCCTAGCACCGAGATCAGCAGGCTCAGACATTCTTCCGTGACGGGAACGAACCTGTTTAAGCCTAAGGACGTGGAGCATGCCGCTGAGAGGTGGAGGAAGTCCCACCAAGACTCCCTCCTACATAGGGCTTTGACATCCAAGCCCTATAAACCTCCAGCACCCCAACAGCCCCGTCCTACCAAGACCACGAAACCGACAACGGCAGCGAAGACAGTGGTGTCTAAGCCCTCTCCTGTCAAGGACAGGAAAGGCAAGAAGCCCTCCAGGGGAGGGAAGAATCCTAGAGGGAGCAGCCGAGACCGCAAACGAAGGATTGGCTATACCCCTGCATGTCCACCAGTGGGGGGATGCCTTCAAAGTTGCGCAGACAGGTGGCAGCAACTCGGGGCCGATTCCTGGACGATTTCCGTAATCAGTCAAGGATATCGCGTCTCGTTCACAACATCTCTACCTCCCCTGACGACGAATCCATTGTCATTGAGCTCCCTTGCCATGGGATCAGCAATTGGGCAGGCCCTTCCGGCAGAAGTCCAGACCATGTTGAAGAAGGGCGCTCTCCAAGAGGTCCTCGACGGGTCCCCAGGCTTCTTCAGTCGACTCTTTCTTGTAAAGAAGGCGTCTGGAGGCTGGAGACCAGTCATCGACCTCTCGGCTCTGAACAAGTTTGTCAAACAAACTCCATTCAGCATGGAGACCGCAGACACGGTCAGACTTGCAGTTAGACCTCAAGATTTCATGTGCACACTGGATCTGAAGGACGCGTACTTCCAGATCCCAATCCATCCGTCTTCAAGGAAGTACTTAAGATTCAGCCTAGACAACAAGGAGTACCCGTTCAAGGTGCTGTGTTTCGGTCTCTCCACAGCACCACAGCTTTCATCAGAGTGTTCACCCTAATATCGTCGTGGGCACACAGGATTGGCATCCATCTCCTCCGTTATCTGGACGACTGGCTGATCCTAGCAGACTCGGAGTCATCCCTTCTTCGACACCGAGACAAACTTCTGGAACTTTGCCAGGATCTGGGGATCATGGTAAATCTCGAGAAGTAATCTCCGCTTCCCACTCAAAGACTGGTATACCTAGGCATGATTATAGACACCAATCTCCACAAAGCCTTCCCATCAGACGACAGGATAGCAAGGCTGAGGTAGGTCGCAAGCCCTTTTCTCAGACGAAAAGAGCTTCCAGCCCAATCGTGGTTACGTCTCTTCGGTCACCTCTCATGTTTGGCTCGTCTAGTTCCCAACGGTCGCCTCAGGATGAGATCCCTCCAGTGGCGACTCAAGTCTCGGTGGAATCAAGGTTACAATTCTCCGGACGTCATGATCCCTATGGGACCTGCGGAACGGACGGACCTCCAGTGGTGGGTGACAGACGAGAACCTACGAAGAGGAGTGAACCTTCTCGTCCTCCCCCGAGATTTGATGCTGTTTTCGGACGCCTCAAAGAAAGGGTGGGGGCCCATGTTCTTCACCACAGGACCTCAGGCCTGTGGTCAGAATCAGAAAAGTGCCTCCATATAAATCTTCTAGAGATGAAGGCTGTTTTCTTGGCCCTTCAGCAGTTCCAACAATACATGGCGGGTCACTCTGTGGTGGTGATGAGCGACAACACCACAGTAGTGGCTTATATCAACAAGCAAGGAGGTACCTTTTCGAAACAGCTATCCCATCTTGCAGTAGAGATACTGAGGTGGACCGAAGTCCACTCGATTCCACTATCGGCTCGCTTCATTCCAGGCAAGAGGAATGTGCTCGCCGACAATCTGAGCAGAGCGTCTCAGATAGTGAGTACCGAGTGTCTTTAGATCATCTAGTAGTCAATAAAGTCCTGACTTTGTGGGGTTCCCCGACTGTGGATCTGTTCGCAACAGCTTTGAACTTCAAGGTTCCACTATACTGCTCCCCAATCCCGGATCCCAAGGTGCTCTGGCAAGATGCCCTCCAACAACGGTGGGACAACATCGACGTGTACGCCTTTCCCCCGTTCTGTCTGATGAGGAGGGTGCTCAACAAGACCAGAATATCAGTCAATCTTTCAATGACCCTCATAGCTCCGCTATGGCATCACGCGGAATGGTTTCCGGACCTTCTGCAACTCCTAACGGAACTTCCGAGAGAACTTCCTCCACGACACGATCTACTCAAACAACCACATGCCAACATCTTCCACAAAGCCGTAGCTTTGCTACGACTTCACGCCTGGAGACTATCCAGCATCTCCTCGCTGAGAGAGGATTTTCGCAACAAGTTGCGATTAGGATGTCTGGACATCTGCAAAAATCATCCGCAGGGGTCTACCAGGCAAAGTGGAAAGTCTTCTGTGGTTGGTGTCGTGGAAGGGGTATCTCTCCACTCGATGCCACTATTCCAACAATAACGGAGTTCCTCGTGTATTTGCGGGTAGAAATGCGCCTTTCAGTCTCGGCGGTGAAAGGCTATCGCTCAGCCTTAAGTTCAGCCTTCAGGCTGAAAGGAATGGACATTTCTTCCTCGCTGGAACTTTCCTTACTCATACGAAGTTATGAACTTACCTGCCCTCAGTCGGAAGTGAGACCTCCTCCATGGAACGTGGTTCGAGTTCTCAGGTCTCTTAAGAGACCTCCCTATGAACCATTATGCCAGGCTTCAGATCGCCATCTAACTTTGAAGACGGTGTTCCTACTAGCTTTGGCTTCGGCCAAGCGAGACGGTGAACTTCATGGTCTCTCATATGACATCGCCCATTCAAGAGGAGGGGGGAGGTAACGTTCAAATTCGTCCCTGAGTTTATTGCTAAGACTCAGAATCCGGGGGTGCTGGATCCTCGGTTCAACTCCTTCCAGATTTCGAGTCTTCGTTCTGTAACAGATGACCCAGACTATCTCCTACTGTGTCCAGTAAGGAGTCTGAGGTTATATTTCAAAAGAACAGCTGCAGTCCGTCCTCAGGTGCAGGCATTGTTTGTTAGCTCTGGGAGGACTAAGAGGAGGGTCACCAAGAAGACCATCTCGGCATGGATTCGAAGGGTGATCCATCGGTCCTTGAATCCAGATCCTCCTCTGTTACGACACCCTAGAGCACATGATGTCAGGGGTGTAGCTACGTCCCTCACCTTCAAGAAGAATTTCTAAGTGACGCAGGTTCTTCAGGCTAGGGTGTGGAAGCGTCAGACGACCTTCACAGCCCACTACCTGCAGGACGTGACCCACAGGAGGGTCGATACGTTCTCTATGGGCCCTGTGGTGGCTGCACAACAGCTGGTTTAGAACCTCAGGCTCCTTAGTGGACAAGTAGCAGAAGGTTGAGGGCATTGTTACCCGGTCTTAGTCTGCATGAATGAAAATGTTTGTCTGGCCCTCAAACCACTGCTGGTAAACCATGTTCCCTTGTGTTCCAAGTATTAAGCTAATACTGTCACGTCCCCATACCCTGACGAGGTGGTATTGGGAGAGTCCTAGCCTAACGTTTCCATCGAAAGGACTACAGGTCAACTTCCTAGGACGAGTCACACTTTATTATACCTTCACACACAGCTTGCGTAGGCCGCAGTCCTTGCGTTGCAAGGTTCTAGCGAGGTGTAGGGACTCCTTATTGTTGAGTGCTGACACACTCAAATAATGAGTCCCCGGGCAAAGCCAAAAGCCAGTACTGGCCAGGACTTTCCACCCTTCCTAATGGGTGAGTCACCCCTATTAAATAGCGGGGTTTGTATGTCAGTTACGGAACAAATGACAAATTCGTAGATAATTTGTATTTTTCCTAACTATACAAACCTTAGCTATTTAATCAAACTTGCCCGCTAGCCCTATCCCCTTTGAAGTCCTACATCCAAGCAAAGTGAGCTCAAGCACAGGTGTGTGTGAGGGGGGTGGGTAGCAAGCTACCCTCCCTAATCCCCGCTAACTAGCGGTGGGGTAGTAAACCCTCGTTAAAATTCTAATGGCTCGTCATTTCAGCTACGCCGAAAGTAATAACCCCCTTTAAATAGCTAAGGTTTGTATAGTTAGGAAAAATACAAATTATCTACGAATTTGTCATTTTATTTTACTGTCAAGATGCTGGCTTCATAGATATACTGTATTAGCTATATGAATTACAAGTAAGTACAGTATTGAAATAATTAATATTGTTGTGGATTTTGTATACTGTAGTAGAATTGCTTTCAATACTTTACATATAAAACAAGGGAAAAATCTTTTAAAATCATAGAAGATTAATTATCTATACAACCTCCAATTATTTTATCTGCCTATTTGTGAAGTTAATTGTTATGAAATTTGGTCACCATTGCCTAATATAGCATTTATAAACCTTTTTATTTGAGTAGTATAAAAATAGTATTCCTGTTTTCATAGAAAATATTAGGTATAGTATGTGGTATTTTCAACTGTTAACTGGAGTTGTTGTTTTACAGATTTTATGGTGAGGACAGCAGATTCCAGATAACATTGGAAATCATTGTAAGAGTTTAACTTGATTTGTGTAAAAGTAATTCTTTGTGTTAGAAATGCTTGCTCTATCGAAGAGTTTATTTCAAAAGGTATTTTTGAAAGGGAAGTATGTGGCTAAACATTCATACCTTTTAAAACAACGATTACATGCTGAAGCTCAAAGGCATCGAAGCCTTATTCAGGTGCAGGGCTCAGAAGCTGCTTCATTTCTGCAGGGTCTCATAACAAATGATGTTGAACACCTAGAAGAAGGGGCCACTAGTATATTCTCAATGTTATTAAACACTCAAGGCCGAATTCTTTTTGATTCTTTAATATACAAGAAACAGGACAATACTTATCTTTTAGAATGTGATGCAAAGAAATGTGAACAGTTGGTCAAACATTTGAAAATGTACAGAGTAAGAAGGAAGATTAATATAGATCATGTTGATGGCCATTGTGTATGGGCAGTGTTTGATAACAGCATAAGCTTTGAGGATATTACTCCGATGGACATGGAATCACTGTATATGAACCCAAAGTCAGAATCAAAAGTGGATTTGAAACTGTGTGACAATCAAAATAGTGAGGTCATTGCAACTAGGGATCCTAGATTGAGATATCTTGGGCATCGGTTGATTATACCAGTAAACTCCAATATTAAAGACATAATTCCCGATACTGAGGTTAGTGAGGGATTGTACAAGGTACTTAGATATAGATTAGGTGTATGTGAAGGCATTGATGAAATTCCCCCAACTAAATGCTTTCCTTTGGAAGCAAACTGTGACTACCTTCATGGAGTAAGTTTCCATAAAGGATGTTACATAGGCCAAGAATTGACAGCTCGGACATTTCATACTGGCGTAGTTCGAAAGAGGTATATGCCTATTGTATTTTCTGCAGAAGCATCTCACTTAACCTTTGATTCAGGTATAGTAAATGATAAAGGAAAAGTAGTTGGAAAAGTGCGGGGAATTGCTGGTGCTCAAGGTATAGGTCTTATGAGAATTGAAGAGTCCTTGGCAGCTAAAACATTAACTGCTGATAATTTGACTCTTGTTACCAGTAGACCAGCATGGTGGCCATTTGAAGCATCAAAAGAAAGAGCAAAGTAATAAGGGTATATAATATTCTAAATTTTAATGACAAATTTGATGTATTATAATGTACAGTACAGTATACTCAATGACATTCTATAAGCTGATTTCATTTCAAGTTCAGAATTCTTTAGTAACACAATTGTATTGAGCATGAGTTGTTCCTACACAACATACAAACCATTGTCCTTTAATAGGGATATTGTTTCAGAGCTAGCTGGACATGGTTGTTAGTTGTTTAGCCAGCAGTTGAACAGTTAATGGAGGGTGGGGTTGTGAGGCCTCGCCCCCCTTGCCAGTCTGAAAGCTTCACTTTCGTTTTGGCTCCTGACAAGTACGCATGTACTGTCAGTTCCTAATCAAACTTTTTCATTTTCCCATGTTGTCTGGTGGGAAGGCAGTGACTTTACTGGCTCACCAGTCTGCAAACTAATGGGCTAACTGAATTTTGTAGGAACTGTATGCTTTGGTTCCGCATTTCTCAAAACAGGTTTCCTCGTAGATGGCATTGTTACTGAGGAACTCATTAGTGCAGGGTGACACGTCTGTCCTTCCCAATAGTTGTGTGTTGGCGGTGATAGAATCTTGGATGACTGCTTTGCAGAACCCCCTGATCCAGTGTAGTGTCTCCTTTATATGTCCTAGCCTTTCGAAGGGAACAGCAGCCAAACCCGTTTCTGCCAAGCCATCAAAATCAAGGAAGACACTTGCACCCACTTCAAGACCGCGATGAGCACCACCCGCTATTTCTCCTGAAAGGAGCTTGTGCATGCACATCCCTTTCAAGCACCCCAAGCTAGTGGTCTTTCAGGAAGGGGGCCAGTGGGAAGAGAGGTTGGAGAGGGAAACACTGACCTGGCGTTCCCCCTCTTCCGCTGCCAAGAGTAGGGGATGCCTGTCTCACCAGTTGGTGACTTGGCAGACACGGGGCCGAGCCTTGGGTAGTTAGTGTCCATCGGAACAGCTACTTATTACCTTTTCAGAACTATTGGCCCCCTTATCTTGGTTACCGATAGAGTTCCTGTATGATCACCCAACATCGCCGAAAGCCCCGACCATGCGGACAGAGGTGGAGGGGATGTTGGAGAAGAACAAATTTTGAGTTCGAGAAGAATCATTGGGCCTCTACAGACAGATTTTCCTTGGGGGAGAAGTCGACAGGGGTCTGGTGACCGATCATTGACTTCTCTCCTCTGGACAAGTTTGTTCATCAAACAAAGTTGAGAATGGAAACAATAGTCTGTGCTGTCTTCCATGAAAGAGGGTGACTTTATGCTTTCAGTGAACCTGAAGGATGCATACTTTAAAGTAATTGTGCATAATTTCTCTCAAAAGTACCTCTGCTTTTACCTCTATGATACGGTGTACCATCTCAAGACTCTGTGCTTTGCACTATGTAGGGCTTCAGGTGTTCACTTGGGTGTTCACCTTGGTAATAGCTTGGTCCCATTTGCAAGGAATATATCTTTTGATGTATCTTGATGATTGGTTGATCCTTTCCTCCTTGGTGAGGCAGTTGCTACAGGCTAAAGATTGGATTCCCTCATTTTGCCATGATCTGGGGATTGTGGTAAAATGGGAGAAGTCAAATTTTCACACCCAAGCAGAGATTGAAGTACTTGGGCTTGCTGATAATCATAGCAGCAGCGAGAGTCTTTCCTTCAGACAATCACATCAGCAGGGTCAAGGAGGTTGTGCGACTATTCCTGTTCAAAACTTGGAGTACCAGCTCGGTGCGGGGAGAGAGTTCTCGGCCACCTTTCCTAGCTGGAGAAGGTGTTCCTCGTGGACATGTACATCAGAGATCCCTTCAATGGTGTCTCAAGGATCACTGGTCAGCAACAGGGTTCCCCTGATCCTGTTCTGGTGAGACAGGAAAGGCTCGGGCCAATTTTGCATGGTGGCTGGACGAGGAAAACCTCACCAGGGGAGTCCCACTGTAGTTTCCACCTTCAGATGTACAACTGCTCTCAAATGTGTTGAAAGAGGGGTAGGACGCACACCTACTGTAGATGTAGTCCATGCTTCTCTGTTAGCTGCACTCTTAGAGGTGAAGTCCTTTGATCTTCATGGGTGGAGGCTATCCAGCATCTACTCCATGCGAAAAGCTTTTCACGAGGCCCTGCAAACGAGATGTCTGGATACCTGGAGCTGTCTATCGAGGGAAGTGGGCCATCTTCTATAAATGGTGTTGTAGAAGGGATACTTCTCAAGTTGGAGCAACTTTAGTGCAGATCACAGATTTTCTCATCTTCCTTCGCTATGAGAAGCACCTCTCTGTTGCGGCTGCCAATGGCTACCGCTCAGCCTTGGGCATGATCTATCTACTGAAGGGTATAAACCTCTCCACCTCATGAGAGTTGTCAATGTTCATGAGGAGCTTCGAACAGTCTTGCCAATCCCGAAACCTCAGGCACCTGGAGTGGGACGTGACCCTTGTCATCAAAGCTCTTACACGTACCCCACATGAGCCTTTGAGGAGGTTGTCAGAGAGATCCTACCCTCAGGAGAAAGTACAAGTTGCACAGTTGCTCTAATTTAGTCACCACGCTTAGGGATGGAAGGAGCTCTACTTCAGTTTTTGCCAGAGTTCAAGGCTAAAATGTGGAACTGGGTATCACATGACCCTAGGTTCGAGACCTCAATGCCTTCTTTATGGGAAGTATTGGGTGGTGAGCGAGAGGGAAGGCTTTTGTGTCCCATAAGAACTCTGCAGTGCTATCTGAAAAGGACTCGACACCTCAGGCTTGAGTGTCAGCAACTTTTTGTTAGCACTGGCAGAACCAAGAAAGGTATTAAGGAACACAATCTCCTTTTTCCGTGAAACTATCTGTATAGCATGTGATTTGACGGCTGAGAGGGTCTAGGCACCAGCTAAGACCAGAGCTCTTGAAGTGAGGTGTATAGTCACTTTACACCATTGTACTTGGTCCTTCGGTGGCTGCTCCAGTAGTTGAGTAACCATCCCAACTCTCACACGGGACAGGAAACATCTCAACTATGGTAATGTGTAGAAGTAAATCTGGATTGAATGGTAGCATTACTGGCTCTCATATTTCTGTTCTCCCTCCTGGGGACAAAGCGGTTGAAACATTGCTCGATCGGACCGGATGTTGGCAAGTTACTATTCCGAGCTCCATTCTATATCCATGAAGAAATATCTTCCCCATCCTCCTTAAATGGGAGAAGGATGGTGGAATATATACCAACCCATTGATCATCATACGGGCATATAGTTCTAAACTAATATCTCCTTCGGGGAAGGGTTTCTCCATTTGACTGTGTACAAGTCTCCATTTATAGGACAGGTCCAATGAGACTTTTCATCCCTATCAAAGACTTTTATGAGATTGCTGGAGGTACCACTTTGCTCCTAGGTGGGAGCAAGCAGTTCAAACACTTCAAGGGAAGAAAAAGAACCACCCAGTTTGATTCTAGGGGGACTTCTAACCCTTTGCGATCAGCACCATAATACCCTTTGCCCAAGGCTCTCTATACCAATCATCCTAGGAGAAGAATATCAGGATGCACCTAGCACATCTTTTTCTTCTGTGGACACATTATATGCAAAAATGCTGCTATACCAGGGATATCCTGTATGAACATCATGTTAGTGAAGTCAGTGCTTTAACTACAGATACTTTATATGAGAACTAAGGAATATATTACACTGCAATCCAGCCTTGAAAACTTAATTGGGAAATAGGTCGAGTTTGTTTATTTCAAAATGTCATTTTGGGGTAAAAGACCCACCATGATATGGAGCAAGAAGCACAGGTGGGGCCTTTTTATCTCATCTTATATATGATGAACTTTTCAAAATTTTCCTAGGTAGCAGTCTTTCTACGTATCTGATGAATATATGAGTAGTGAGTCTCCCTATTAAAAAATTATAATGTAATTTGTATTTTTCCTGGCTATACAAACCTAAGTCATTTAACCTATCTTCCCTCCTCAACCACCCCTCTCAGTCCTGGCCTGGTGAGAGGGCTAGGGCTGGGGCTTCTCGTGTGCACCCTCCTCCAGCTGTTCAACTTCTCATTAAACACCTAACAACTATTGAAACACTCTCCCTATTAAAGGACTCAGGTCTGTACAGTAGGAAAGACACAAATTACTTTATAATTTTAATGTTTTTATCCAAGACTGAGATGCCTTATGCATTGATAATATATATCTTTATATATTGTTGAAGTCTTCGATATTTTGTGATGATTATAAGTTTAATCAAATGAGCATGCTACTTAAAAAGCATTCCAGACATTTAGATTTATGAACATCAACATAATTATTGTGTTGAAGATGGGTAAATATATTTAATGTCATGCTATTGAAAGGCCTTAGATGCTTGTTAGTGGAACTTCACAAGAGAAAAGGGATGGTGGTGCTTTCTGAGAGGAGTTGCGCAAACTAATTGTATAGGTATTAAGCTCATAAAGCAATGGTATATCAGCATACCTGTACCATATTCTTTACTGAAATCAAGCATGTGTGAAATGTTCATTTGGGATTTCTTTTTAAAAGTAGTATTAATCATGGTTACCTTTTTCACAAGTCTGCTGGCACTCATTTACACCTGTGAGCCTAACAGACTTAGAAATTAATGACCAGACTGTCGACTGACTATTGATTTGACTGCACAAAGTCAGTGTGGCAAAGGTTCATATTTAGCCCAAGCCCCAAGAGGAGAAAGAATTAGAAAAAGTAAAGGGTTGGGCTTACTCATGTATTGTAGGAGACAAGTTGTAACACAGTTCTATTATTGCTTACACTAAATATTAGCATATCACTATTTTGTTCCTTCTCATATCCTATGCATTTATACTGTACTTCTGGAGGTTGTCCATCTATTCTCCTATATCCACTGGTACCTTTCATTGTAATATCTCTCACCAACATATTTTTTCTTTGTACATACATTAATAAAATTTATAGGTATGGGAGTTCTTGAATTTTTAAAATACTAGCTAGCTTTATGGCAACATTTAAAACATAAGATCAAGGAACCAAAGAAACACCAAACATAGTGAGCTATTCAAAATCATTAACTTACCAGTTATCAATACGGTGATTCTGAGGATTAATAGGGTTCCCGTACTCCATATTCTTGATTTTACTATACTGTAATTGAAAATCTAGAATAATCTACTGAGCTGTAATAGTGTAACCCACCAAAATTTCCATTATTCAACTTTTATTAGAAGCAACAAAAGTTAGATATGCGCATTGTATACTGTACTGTCATCTTAACGTAATGACCAACAATCGTGTGTCAAGATTAAAAACAGCGAAGATCTTAGAATACCCTTTTAACTACTAGCATATAGTCTAGATTTACCAAGTCATCACTAATAATACTCTTTTGACTTACAGCTTTGAGGGTAGTGAAGTTTTGTGCATAATCTCCTTTATGCAAGATAAAAAGGTGTCCCCCTAACAGTTAAATAGACTTGTTTACTCTGTGAGATGGGACCTTATTTGGTTACGGATTAGTTTTTCATAAATCTGAATTATCCAATCTGGGTACCATACAAGAAGAGATTAATGTGGTTACATTATGGTTGCTTTTAGTGTTACTGTTGTATATAGCATTTATGATTTATATGTTGTGTATTGAGGTAAAGTGAATGAAAAGCTTGTTTATTTTTATGCAGTTGTCACTAGTCATGTTTGTTTCTTCGCATACACACCATCATCCTTCATAGGAGTATGACTAAAGCAGAGCTGGAATGGCCATTAAAATTTAACGAGTTAGTTATAATTACCAACGGGTGGGGAGGAAGACCTGCCCACCCATTAGTCAGCAAAACTGTCACTTTTAGCTTAGACCACAAACAGTACAGTACACACATACTTTTGCTGCCTCTCAAAATTATGGCTGTTTTAATTTCTCTTTCTGTCAGTGAATAATTACGCAGACATGCAATTGTATCCCGATAAAACTGATAAGAAATATGGCAGGTGTAAGGCATATCCTGCTGTTGATCCTCATCTTTTGTGTGTTTTTTTTTTTTTTTTTTTTGCAAGGGCCATATCTGTTCACCGTCATCCCCTTGTGACAAGTGCAAGTCAAGGCCGCCTCTGTAGAGGCGCAGTTTGCTAAAAAAAAATTAAGTAGGCTAAGAAGGACATTTTGGAATCTCCTTTAACTACTCTAAAACTGATGGTAATGCTCCTTCATCTCTTATTAGATGATCTCTTTCGGCTGTACAGACCGATGGTAGTGACTTGGACCTAAGGAAGTCGTGACTTGCCTCAGGCATCGCTGTTGCTCCATCAGTGGGAAAGCTGCTGAATATGTTGGCCATTGCTATGATTTCTAAGGCTTCCCCTTCTGTGGCTATCCTGTAGCACTTGCTAGTGTTGTCTCCTTCGCTGTTGAAGAGGCCCCTTGTGCTCTCTTTCTGCATGGGATGAGTGTCATTTGCCCCCCAAGACCTCATCCCCAACGATGGCTAGCAAGAATTGTGTGCTTCTCCTCCTCTTCTAGTTTATCTTCCTCCTCCTCTGCCCTGACTTTTGTCAGATTCTCGTATGAAGAAATCATTAAAGAAGTCCAGGACGACCGATCAACAGGATCTCTCCACCCCCACCTAAGTATGAGAGAGACTTTCCGAGAACTGATTCAAAAAGGGAAGATGTCTCGGTACGTTGCACAGGAGTTTATGTTCCTATCAGTGCACTTCCACTGTCGGTCGGGATGAAGGGTGCAACCATTCTCCTCACCTTCCCCTAAACTCTCAAATTACACCTCAGTCCCTTTCCTTAAAGATACTTTGATAAGGAAAGGGGTGAAGCTAGATCGTGATGGGGTTCCATTGCGCCCAAGCATTAGAAAACTGAGGTGAAAGAATCCAGTGATCAGTCTCGTCGCTTTTATGAGCATCGAGACATTCCCTCATGTTAGTGTGATCAAGGATGTGATTCTCAGTCACCTCGTAACTCCCACATGCTCTTGTAATAAGAAGAAAGATCACCGATTGTCCATTCTTTCTCATGGTATGTTCATATGTTGGGAAGCTCCCACGCTCACACAAGAACACAAAAAAGAACAGCTGACCACCTTGAACAGTTCTAAGTACTCTTACAAGCACCGAAATGTTCTATCGCTTACGTTCAATCGGCAACAAGGCTCTTCACCATCTGGTGACCAAAGTGTTCAGTATGTGACTTGCCTGAGTGCAACTCTATCATGCTCATCAACATGCATCAGTCTCTGGGGGCATAACTGCCTTTTCTGATGGGGAAGGTGATGTGTTTCAACTTCTTCATGGAACACTCCCTGTCTTGTTCTTGGTCTGGATTGTGCTTACTCTAAGAGGAAAGACTCATTCTCTCATGATGAAAAGGCTTCTTGCCTTGTGGATCACAGGTGATGTACATGTTTGCTACATGGCTGAACAGGAAACACCAGGTGTTCTGCTCCTCTTTTCCAGATTCTTGAGCGGCTTTCGAGGACGCTTTTCATCACCCTTTGAACAATCTGTATGCGTAGGCCTTTTCTTCCTTCTACCAGATTCACCTATTAATCAATAGTGAATTGATGACATCAGGTCTCAAGATGTCTCTGGTGGCTCCTAGGTGATAACCCGCCGAATGGTATCCAGTTCTGATAATGTTCCTTGTCGAGGTGCTGAGAGAACTATCCCAGTGGTCCACTCTTCTCTCTCAGCCCCACTTTTAGAGGTACCATCACTCAGTGGAGTGTCTTGTATTTAACTGGTGGAGAATGTCCAGCATCTCCTCCCAGCAAAAGGGTTTTCATGAGGCACTACATAAGCAATGTCTGGATGCTTGCAAAGGTCACCTGTAGCTGTCGACCAGGGAAGTGGACCATCTTCTGTGATTGGTGTCGTAGTAGGGACACTTCTCTGATCGGAGCCTCTCTCCAGGTAATTGCTGATTTTCTCATCTTCTTTTGCTGAGAGACACTCCTCTTGGTCTCAGTGGTAGAAGCCTATTGCTCATCCATAAGCCAGGTTTTCAGATTGGGTACTTAGACCTTTCATCCTTGTGAGAATTGTCAATGCTCATGAGGAGCCTAGAGCATTCATGCTTACCCTAGGACCTCAGCCCCCCAGAATGGTATGTGACCCATGTTCTCAAGTCTCTTATGTGTACCTTATACATTATGAGCCTTTAGGACTGGCTTCTGACGACAGAGATCTGACACTCAAGACTGTCTTTCTGCTAAGTAAGTTGTTGAGCTTCATGGCATTTTGTATGTCACGGGACATTAATGGATGGGAGGTATCCTTTACTTTTGTTCCTGTGTTTGCGACCAAGACTCAAAGCCTAGCTGTCCATGATACCAGGTTAGTCCTACTCCTTCTCTTTCTCTTCAGGAGGCATTCCGAGGGAATCAGGATGACTTGCTTCTCTGTCCTGTGAGGTCTCTGCAGCTCTATCTTGAGAAGACTTAGCACTTTAGGTCTGAGCACCAAAGAATTTTTACTCACACTCTCAGTATCAAGGTCATGATCTCCAAGAACACTCGTTTTGGCTCTGTGAAACCCATTTGACTTGCCTATCCAGCGTACGGCTTGAAGGTCCACCTCAGTCAAGGGCTTACGAAGTTAGGGGTAATATCCCCACTCTAGCATTCAAGAAGAGCTTGTGAATAGCTCTGGTAATAAAGGTATGAGTGGAATTACCAGATACTATTTCTCTCCCACTATTTATGGGAGTATACCCACTAGTCCTTGGATACCTTTAGCCTTGATCCTGTGAAGGCTGCTCTACAAGTTGTGTAGTCAACCCACCTCCCTAACGGGGCAAGAAGCATTTCGTCTGAGATAACATTTTGAGATAAGCATAGAATGAAAGGTAGAATGACTGACCATGTACTTCTTTCTTCCCCTGTTATGAACTGGACTGGACTGGACAGGAAATGACATCAGATTCAGGATTTAATTTTCAGACAGGATTTAGGACGTCTCTCTCCAGCCTCCCAGATGATGGAGAGGATAGATAAAATGTATTCGAACCCAGTTTTCATGATAGCTACAAATATATGTGAACAATATAACCCATATGCGAATATGGGTTCTCCTGTGACAGAGCACCATTTATTCTTGGTGCAGGCCTAGTCTAATGCCTGTGACATGCCTGTACACAGACCATTATGAATTTGAAGGATTCCTCACCTTTACACTTTTATAGGACTATGTGCGGACATTTCCTGAGAAACTGATTCAGCCATAATCTTTGGTTCATAAGGAATTTCTCTGCTAAGGATAAGTCTCCTATTAGAGGAGGATGGCTTTTATTCGTGGAGGTAGAAATCATATATTTTTAAAGTAATTTATGCTTTTCATAACTACACAAACCTGGGTACACTAAGTTACAATTCCCACCTCAACCACCGTAACCCGTAAGTATCTAGCCTAAAGGTCAAAAGTGCATCTTGCTGACCGAGTGATGAGTGTAGTTTCCCTTCCACCCATGGGTAGTTATAACAATGTTGTTAAATTTCAGTTGCCGGTCTTACTTTGCTGAAGTCGTACTCCTATTAAGGGATTTAGGTTTGTATAGTTAGGAAAATTACAAATTATTTTAAGAATTTGGGATTTGCTTAGTTATTGTATTGGAATAAAGAAAATTTATGAAGAGAAATTTAAGCATTATATTACTGATATAATCTCCATACAGTACTCTACTTTGATATGACACACTCGAATAAACTGCAATATGAATTGTTTTTTGGAAGTGTACATGGACAATTTTTGGCAAAATAAAGCTATACTTTGTGATTTTTAATTTATTTCCCTTTCTTGAATTGGTGAAGGTTTTTGAGTTGAGAAATTCTTAATAGTGTAAAGGGTAATTTGTTAGACTTCTTGAGAGAACTATAATGCATATTTTTCTCGGTAGGTAGTTGAATTCTCTGAATCTATATTTGTTTTATCGCAGCCCCATTAATCATGTACAGCACTGTATATGCCCAATATAGTGATTGCTATGTTTTCAGACAAAAGAATTATCACTACTAGCACAATGTTCTTGGACAGTATGGTATGGGTCTGGCATCTATTTTTTATTTTTTGAAAGCTTGCAATGCTATCAACTGCTTTGCAGGTCATACTTCAGGAGTTTACTTATCAATCTTAATTTTTTCACTTTTTTTTCTTTGCTATTCTCTCTGTACAGTAATTGGTTTGCAAGTGATGTATTGGTAGTTTCTGTAAGTAGCGTAAAAGTTTTTCACTTTCATCTAGATTGCAGTCATCATTGGAATTGACGTTTTTTAAGCATTTTACTTTTTACCAACCAGACTACTGTATTTTACCGTGATTTTTACCACAGTGCTACTGAGAAAATGTATTGAGTATATTATTTTGTTATTGTTCTTTTAAGTTTTTAATTTCTGGCAGCTAGCTGGGATGTTATCTAGTTGGCAGTTTGAAAAGATTTCTCATTGATGCTAATCACTTGAATATGGTTGTTATTGTATCTTGACAAGGAGCAAGTTATTTTACTTTTTTCCTGTGTTGATTTAGATGGTAGCGTGACAACTGATTGAAGAGGTTAAAGACAATTGGTTGAGAGCATCCAGTCTTGTTGATCAAAAGGACATAACTGTACATAGATTGAAAGGATAATTGGTCAAACGGGCACTTTGATAAAATTGATTTATACCTAACTAGTTCATTACTTTTAGGAATGATCTCATTGTTTGACTACATTTGTCAGTTTGGTAGTTTACGATGCATTGCTATATCAGTTTTCAAAATCAACAAGTCATTAATTACCAACTATACCCCAACAGTAAAATAGAGGTCAGTAAGACTAAGAAAGGTGCAAGGAAATTTGTGAAGGGATGGCACATTGATTTTGATCGTTCTAACTGAACATGTGTCAAAAGTAAAACCTTAATATTGTATTTACTGTTTGTTATATTGGTATATTGTACTATGTAGTTTCTCATCTTCAATTTGATTGTTTGATCTTTCATACATTTTTCATCTCCATAAAACATACTTGAATTGGAAGCAAATACACATAGTTTTCATGCCTCTAGATCTTTAAGGGTTATTAAATGAAGCAGTTTGAGATACTCCTCTTAAATCTTAGGAAATTCAGGAAGTTGACCATCTTGTAAAACAAACATAGCTTGTCCCAGAACGTAATCTATGTAAAAATTCATCCACCAAAAGGAGTCTGGTCAGGGAGATGGCAAGATAAAAATTCTTAGAGCATGATTCTATGCACATAAACATTGCAAAGTTATATTATGTACAGAAAGATCCAAATTAGATAAAGCTATTCATTTTAAAGTCATAGTTTACTGTATACCACTGAACTGCTTGGAACTGTTATGTCTATATTTACCACAGACTTAAAAGCTGTAGTTGTTGCTTTGACCTTTGTTTTCCATAGCAACAATATTAGATTTGTAATATACTTTGACCTCAGACTCACTTTAGAAGATATTAGGAAATTTAATAGCTTCCATACATTATTTCAGAAAGCGCAAGAGTGACAAGTTTAGGTTTCAGCACAAGTCGGTTAACATCTGGTTCCCTTCCTTTGGTACTCCATTAAAATGAGGTAGCTAGCATGGAAGCTAAAGTTGCAAGCCGAACAATGAAAATAAGGATTAGTAAAGTACTGGCCTCAGGCGTAAGGAGACCAATTAAGTTCCATATTTTAAGGAAATAGAGGGGTGGGTCTCCCCTCTCTTTACCAATACAGTATTAGCAAATAATAAGTTATCAGGAGTCAGAAATCTTAGGCCATCTGCATTGAATAATTTTGACCCAATTATGTATTGTACATATATGAAAGACCCTAAAATTTGTTTTGGAAGGAAACAGTGCATCAGTGTGCATTCATTGTGATGAATTACTGTCAGTTAAGCACTTTATGGCACACTGCCTGGAAATTGTTAATCAGTATATGAGATCCCACATCAATACTAAATCTCTAAATGCTACTTTAGATAATGATGTTGATATATATACACTTATTTGGTATGAATGGGAAATAAGTAATTGTAATGAAAGTTAAGATGTAATTATTTTTTAATACTTCTTGAAATTGACTATTGTACAGTACATTGGTCAGCCTTTATAACAGGTTTAGTAGAACCCTCTGTTCTTGAAGAAAACCCTCCCAACTGTTGTAGAGAATTGATCGGTCTTTTAAATTTAGAAGCACTTATTTCTAGTTGATGTCCTACTTTACCACTGGACCAAGTACTCGTGAAGATTTGAGGAGCCATATTCAAACTAACGTAAGCAACTGAAGTTACATAAATTCTTTGTTGTTCTGTTACAAACCTACACTATTTGATAGAGATTATCTTTCGGCAGAGCTGGAAGACTAGTCATTAAGACTTTAATACGAGATGGCAACCACCCAAGCACTAGTTAGTGGGAGGGTGGAAGGGAGTAGCAGGGGTTACCGGGTACTCCCACTCACTCACATAGCAGTGATATTTGCCACTTTTTCTTTTGACTTTGGAGAGAACAGATGTGTCCGCTCTCCTCTCCTAAAAGACTTGGCCATTGCTTTACTCTTTGCTTTTTCTTTTACAGGTGTGTGTGTGTTCTCTCTGACAGTCCTCAGGACATGAAGGTTGCACTTTTGGCACTTTCATGTCCTCAGTCAACACTGACCCCCACTCCTTGTGAATGACCTGCAGAGGGCGCCGATGTTAACAGTGCTCTACCTGCAAAGCATGTTGGGAGTGGTCTGCCTCCCAGTATGAGAGGTTAAGGCAGTGGAGGAAGAAGTCTAAGAGGGACTTATCATCTTCCGCCCCGTAACCTCTTCCCGAAACTCCTCGTTCCAACTCTTCCGAGTGTCGGGCTAATAGGGGCGTGGACCATTTAACTCCTTGGCAACCTCAGGGTACCAGAGACGACGTTGTTTCCCCAAGAGAGGTAACTTTGGCCCCCGCCCTCAGGCGAGTTATTTTCACTTTCAAATGTGCTGCAGACTTGGCCGTCATTGGACGTGGCTGAGCCTCCTTCTAAGGAAGTCCTAAAACTTCTGCAGTGTGGTGCCCAGAGAGACACTTTTCCTGCATCCCTTGTTGTTGCTGTGTCTCTTGTGGATGCGCTGGCTGTTTACAAGGTCCATCTCTCGTCATCTCCTGCTAGTGTTGTTCGGGACCCTCCCTCCCGTTTGCCGCCTCTACGACAACCTCCTCCTGATGACGAGTCCTCCCACCTTTCGTGGTATTCATCCTCTTCCAGAGAATGTAGCTCCCTACAAGGGTCATCCAGCAAACAGTGCTCCCATTAGTGAGATCGGTGATCTACTCGTCGTTCTCCTGTTGCCATTTGTCAGTCTCCTCATGATAGTCTCTTGCTGGCACGTGATCATCAGGCTACATCTTTGGATAGTCTCTCGCCGGCATGTGGTCAAAGTTTTGTGAGAAAATTAATACTGTCGTTAGGAAAAATACAACTTATTTTTCATTTTTTTTCATTACATATGTATTGTCTGTTATATTTTTGGTCCTACCAATTGTCTAACGATAGTTTTTTTTTTTGCAGCACGCTCTACTCCCTGTAGGGTTTGGAGAGGCAACTAGAATTTGAGTCAAGCCATGGCACATGTAAAATAATTGGAAGGGTACTACATTATCCTGCACTTGTTAATGTTGCTAGTCAGCTTGGTAAAAAACTTGTATTGTAAATATTTCTATCCTGCTACATGAGTCACTTCCCAAACTTGTAATTGACGTCAGTGTTTTCTGTAAGTGACCAGTGACCTACCTAGATTTTAGAAATGTTTTGAGGGGTGTCATAAACATTAATAGTTCACAGGAGCTATTGAAATGGCATATCTGGTCGTAGGCCCTAGAAGTGAATTCAGATGTTAGGAGGAGAGTGACTGTGTTCGAGTTTAGTCTGAACGGTTCCAGAATTATTAAAACCCCTTCCAAGAAGGAGAGATTTAGGCACTACTGTGGTTGGGCCAAAAAGTTTTCAATGACACAGAATCTTATCAGTGCAGGTTTACAATGGGAGGTTTTCAGACATTGCTATTGTGGGCCCACAGTGACCTGCACGGCATTGTATGTGGTAATACTGTTCAGAATTTAGGAATGTTCAAGTGACTTTGCAGCCTGATGTTGAACGGGAGATTGATGAGGACAGAATTAATTTAGGGAAAATTATTACAGTACAGTATTTTTAAATATTTAACTTAGCCGGTGAATATATATGTAGCTTACGTCTCCGACGGTCGACAGATTCCAAAAACTCGCGAGCGATCGCCATGATGGTTGCGGGGTGTGAACAACAGCGCCGACTATCGGCCAGATACCGCATATATTTCCCCAGGAATTCAGTTCTTCTCTGTCGGTGGTAATGACAGCATTGGTTCTGCTCGCGCTTAACCTCAAAGTTTCTACTGATTGGTGAAGTACTTGTTCATGGTTTTATTGCTTTCGCTGTGTTGGTTTATCTTCGATAAAACTCTTGAATTACTTATTTGATTATTGTTGCTGAACTTGGCTTTATTTTTGGACTTTCTTTGAAATTTTCACAATGGCTGACCCTTCTCCTGTCTATCGTAAATGTTCGAAAGACTGTAATAAAGGTCTTCCTAAAGCTTCCATCGATCCTCATTCTATTTGTATTAATTTCCGGGGGTAAACCTTGTCAATTAGGGGATCGATGTGAGGAATGTATTGTTTTGTCTGAATTCGAGTGGTTGGAGTATGATAAATATACTCAGAAACTCGTAAGAGATAGGGTTAGAAGAAGCTCTTCTAGATCTCAAGAATTTTCCTCTTCCCATGCCCCTGAACCTATTCTTCCTCCTGTAGTGGTAGTTTCAGAACCCCCTATTGGCACTAATGAACCTTCTATGAGAGATATGTTAATGGCTATTCAAGCGTTGGGTGAGAAGGTCGAATCGCTGGCCTCGGACAGGAATCAACTTATATCCGACGTAAAGATTTTGAAGGGTGAAAGTGATAAAGTGAAAAGTGCAACAAATGTGTTTAGTGTTTTGCCGGAGGATTCGTCTGTTCGTGCTTGTCGCTTGCCTAGTCCGAGACCTCTTTCAGGCTCCCCTGCCCCTGGGAGAAGGAATGTCGTAGGACCTAAGGGAGCGAGAGGCTTTAACCAACGAACAGACGTTCCCTCAAAGGTATCAGACGTTGCTCTTCAAGCACGTCCTTACCATAAGACAGGAGAGACGAAGTTCTCCTCGTCATCCGATGACTCGTTTCTTAAAAAGTCTTGGCGTAAGGCTTCGAGACCGTTGAAGCGTAAGTTAGTCCCTTCAGGACAGGTCCAACGTCCTGGCTGTTGTCATTGGGACAGCCCCGACCGTATTCCTTCATCGGAGAATAACTCTCCAATTAAGCGCAAACGTGACGTTGAGTTTGAGAGTCCCGTTCATTGCGATGACGTGCATGCACAGACGTTACCGACTTCACGATCTGTTAAGCGTCTTGCAAGATGTGCAGTTAAAACTTTCCTCCTTAATGGAAGTTTACGATCATGTTCCCGTGCGTAAGGATCCTTTACTTGCGGTTCGTCACGGTACTGGCAAACGTGATTCAGGTCTTCAACCTCCTAAGTGAGATTTGTCTCGTCGCTCTGACGTTATCCTTAATGTCAGCTTTGCGGTCAAACATGATTCAGAACGTATTTCCCGTCAGTCACGTCAGTCCCGAGACTTTGAACTTCAGTTTCCGCAGTCACGACGTGACGTTGAGCTGCAGTCGCCGCAGCCCCGACGTGACGTTCAACAGCCGACTCCGTTGACCCAACGTGACGTCGAACGTCAGTCGCCGCAGTCTCGTTTTGACATAGAACAACAGTCGCCTCTGTCCCTATGTGACGATGAACGTCAGTCACGTTAAGCTCGTCGTGTGATAGAACATCAGTCTTCGCAGTCTCGACGTGACGTCGTCCCCTCGACTTTAACTGCGGCTCATTTTCAAGTTGATGTAGCCTGTCAGGCTTAACCGTCTCGTCGTTTTGACTTTTCTCCGTTTTGTTTTGTTTCTTGTTGATGTCGGCTACCCCCCAAAATTGGGGGAAGTGCCTTTGGTATATGTATGTATGTACAAGACTTTACCTTTGTCAGACGATGTGCCTTCTGAAGAAGAAGTTGATGATCCCCTTTCAGCTAATATTCCTTTGGGGATTCAGTCAGAAGAGGAGGAGCCTAGGGTTGTCCAATAATCCCTTGACTTTAAAAAGATTATGAATATCTTTAGGGATGTTTTTCCTGATCATTTTGTAACTGCTGCTCCACGTTCACCGCCGTCTGAATTTACTCTAGGCATGGCTTCTTCGACTCCTTCGTTTACGAAGTTGGTTCTCTCTCGCTCTTCTAAGAGAGCCATGCGATTGCTGGGAGACTGGTTGGAAACCAAAAGAAGTTTAGGAAAGTCTTCCTTTGCCTTTCCCCCTTTTAAATTGGCCTCTCGCGCGAGCATCTGGTATGACACAGGAGAAGTTCTCGGCTTGGGAGTTCCTGCCTCTGCCCAGGGAGACTTCTCAAGCCTAGTAGACTCTTCTCGTCGTCTAGCCATGAGACGCTCGAAGATTTTCTGGTCATCCTCAGAACTGGATCATCTCCTTAAAGGAGTTTTTCGTGCGTTCGAGGTTTTTAATTTTTTGGATTGGTCCCTGGGAGCCTTAAGTAAGAAGGTCTCTCCATAGGACAATGATGTTACTATTCAAATAATGTCATGCATGGACAAGGCCATAAGGGATGGCTCCAATGAACTGGCGGCTACGTTCACAGCAGGAATTCTTAAGAAAAGAGATTCCTTGTGTTCTTTTCTTTCTGTAAGGGTTACCCCTTGTCAGAAGTCAGAACTTCTTTTTGCTCCCTTATCTACTACTCTGTTCCCTCAACATCTTATTAAAGATATCACGTCATCTCTTGCTCTAAAGGACACGCACGATTTGGTGGCCAAGACTGCGCACAAGGTTTTACCTGCTACTTATGCCGCCAAACCCAAGTTTGACACGCCAGTTGCAATATTTATTCCTCCATTTCATGGCAGAGCCCCCAGTAGGGGAAACTCTCGTCCGGATAACAAACGAGGTAAAAAAAGAGGATCCAGATCCTCACGTGGAAGAGTCTGACTGCCCACGACCTCAGACAGCGGTAGGGGCCAGATTGACAAACTTCTGGCAGGCCTGGGAGAAGAGGGGTGCAGACCGGGAGTCAGTTATGTTACTGAAGGAGGGTTACAAAATACCTTTTGTACAGAGACCTCCGCTTGTAAATTTTCCGATAGACCTCTCTCCCAGGTATCGAGAGGAGACAAAGAGACAGGCTTTGCGACATCAAGTATCTCTGTTGTTGGAAAAGGGGGCGGTGGTGAAAGTCTCGGACCTTCAATCCCCAGGCCTTTACAACCGTCTCTTCCTGGTTCCGAAGAACACAGGAGGTTGGAGGCCAGTGCTAGATGTAAGTGCTCTCAATGTGTTTGTTGTAAAAACAAAATTCACAATGGAGACTACCAAATCTGTTTTAGCAGCTGTGAGAGAGGGCGACTGGATGGTCTCTCTCGACCTGCAGGATACATACTTCCACATCCGATTCACCCAAACTCTCAACATTACCTGAGGTTTATGTACAGAAAGGTAGTGTATCAGTTCCGAGCACTGTGCTTCGGCCTCAGCCCTGCTCCTCTTATTTTTACAAGGCTCATGCAAAATGTAGCAAGTTTTCTACATTTGTCAGGGATCAGAGCCTCCCTTTATTTGGACGACTGGTTACTCAGGGCGTCGTCCCTTCATCGCTGTCTGGAGGACCTCAAATGGACGTTAGACCTGACCAAAGAGTTAGGTCTCCTAGTAAACGTAGAAAAGTCGCAACTGACTCCATCCCAGACAATTCTTTATTTGGGGATGGAGATACAAAGTCGAGTTTTTCGGGCTTTTCCGTCTCCCACAAGAATGGAGCAAGCTCTGCTCAAAGTCCGTCACTTGCAAGAGAAAAGCAGTTGCTCTGTGAGAGTTTGGATGAGCCTCGTGGGAACTCTTTCATTGCTGGAGCAGTTTATCTCTCTGGGGAGACTCAACCTTCGCCCTCTCCAGTTTCACTTAAACCACCATTGGAACAAGGAGAAGGGCTTAGAGACGATCTCTATTCCGATCTCCGACTCAGTCAGGACATGTCTAGCTTGATGGGACAGCAACATCAGACTTCGAGAAGGTCTTTCTCTTGCGGTCAAGAACCCAAACCATGTGTTATTTTCAGACGCATCGGATTTGGGTTGGGGAGCGACACTGGACAATCTGGAATGCTCGGGTCTTTGGTCCACAGACCAAAAGAGTCTTCACATAAACTGCAAAGAGCTTTTAGCAGTCCATCTAGCGTTAAGGAGTTTCGAGAGTCTGGTTCGAAACAAAGTAGTGGAGGTGAATGCAGACAATACCACGGCCTTGGCATACATCTTGAAACAAGGAGGCACTCACTCCCACTCCCTTTTCGTCACCGCAAGGGACCTTCTCACTTGGTCAAAAGCTCGACACATCTCTCTTCTGACGAGATTCGTGCAAGGAGAGATGAATGTCTTAGCGGACTGCCTCAGCAGAAGAGGACAAGTTATCTCCACGGATGGACATTGCACAAGGATGTGTGCGAGAAACTATGGGTGACATGGGGTCGTCCCACCATAGATCTCTTTGCGACTTCTCTGACAAAGAGGCTCCCGACTTACTGCTCTCCAGTTCCAGATCCAGAGGCAGCCCACATAGACGCTTTCCTGCTGGACTGGTCTCACCTAGACATCTATGCCTTCCCACCGTTCAAGATCCTAAACAGGAGGATTCAGAAGTTCTCCTCTCACGAAGGGACCAGGTTGACGTTGGTTGCTCCCCTCTGGCCTTCGAGAGAATGGTTCACAGAGGTACTTCTATGGCTGGTAGACATCCCAAGAAGTTTACCGTTACGGATGGATCTCCTGCGTCAGCCTCATGTAAAAAGGTTTCATCAAAGCCTCCCCGCGCTTCGTCTAACTGCCTTCAGACTATCGAAAGACTCTAGAGCTCGAGGGTTTTCGAAGGAGGCAGCTAGAGCGATCGCGAGGGCTAGAAGATCCTCTACCATCAGGATCTATCAATCTAAATGGGAGGTATTTAGAGACTGGTGCAAGTCCTCTATTTCCTCTTCCAGTACCACTGTAGCGCAGATTGCAGACTTTCTACTTTATCTGAGAAATGGTCGCTCTCTTTCTGCATCTACCATAAAAGGCTACAGAAGCATGTTAGCTTCAGTTTTTAGGCATAGAAATTTGGATCTGTCTAATAACAAAGATCTTCAAGACCTTCTCAAGTCTTTCGAGACTTCCAAGGAGCATCATATTTCTACTCCTGCTTGGAACTTGGACGTGGTCCTTCAGTTCCTTATGTAAGACAGGTTTGAACCGTTGAATTCAGCCTCACTTAAGGATCTTACGCTCAAAACTCTGTTTTTAGTGAGCTTGGCTTCTGCAAAAAGAGTTAGTGAGATACATGCTTTCAGCAAGAATATCGGCTTCTCCGCTAATAAAGCAGTATGCTCGCTTCAGCTTGGTTTTTTAGCCAAAAATGAACTACCATCTCGTCCATGGCCTAAATCGTTTGATCTTCCCAGTCTATCTGAAATTGTTGGGAATGAAGTTGAAAGAGTTCTTTGCCCAGTTAGAGCTCTAAAATTTTATTTAAATAGAACCAAACCGCTGCGAGGTAATTCAGAGGCTTTATGGTGTTCGGTTAAAAAGCCCTCTTTACCTATGTCGAAGAATGCGTTATCTTATTTTATTAGACTTTTGATTAGAGAGGTTCACTCTCATTTAATTGAGAATTATCTAAATTTGCTTAAAGTTAAGACTCATGAAGTTAGAGCGGTAGCGACTTCAGTAGCGTTCAAACAAAATAGATCCCTTAGAAGCATTATGGACGCAACCTTTTGGAGGAGCAAATCTGTGTTCGCTTCATATTATTTGAAAGATGTCCAGACTCTTTATGAGGACTGCTACACGTTTGGACCATTCGTAGTAGCGAGTGCAGTAGTGGGTGAATGTTCGACCACTACATTCCCTTAATCCCAATATCCTTTTATCTTCTCTTGAAATTTTTAATCTTATTTTGGGTTGTATGTGGAGACTAAGAAGTCTTCCGCAATCTTTTGATTTGGCGGGTAGTCAAAATATTGTTTCTTGAGAGCGCCCAGATTAAGGGTATTGATGAGGTCCTGTTGTAGGGTTGTTTACCCTGATTATAACAGCTCCTGGAAGTCTTTCAGCATCCTGAGTGGATCGCTGGGCTTCGGGAGGATAGCGGACTAATGAGGCAGAGTAATCATCAGAGTCAGCTTCCTTATCAGGTACCTATACTTAAGTTTATTTTTTGAATAATTGTCAAAAACTCTTGAGCGTATATTCCTTTAATGTTTTAATACTGGTCTCTACCCTCCGCCTTGGGTGTGAATCAGCTACATATATATTCACCGGGTAAGTTAAATATTTAAAAATTATATTTTCAATTTAAAATAAATTTTTGAATATACTTACCCGGTGAATATATATAATTAAAGGCCCCCCCTTCCTCCCCGATAGAGACCCTACGGACTGAGAAGAACTGAATTCCTGGGGAAATATATGCGGTAACTGGCCAATAGTCGGCGCTGTTGTTCACACCCCGCAACCATCATGGCGATTGCTCGCGAGTTTTTGGAATCTGTCGACCGTCGGAGACGTAAGCTACTTATATATTCACCGGGTAAGTATATTAAAAAATTTATTTTAAATTGAAAATATCATTTTTCACAGTTATATGTTCTTTATAGATAGTTCATTAGATAGAAAGTGTTCAAGTTTATTACTGGTCATTACAGATGTCATAAAATTATAGTGTTGCGGGGTTCTCCTTTAAGCTTAGTTCTGTAGTAATGTTTCTTTTGTTTTTGAGGCTGACTGTGTTGAGAATCCTAATATTTCTAAGTCTTTCAAATCCTCAGGTTCTGCAGTCATGGTTTTGTTAGGATTTTAAAGTTCTGTTTTGTAACTGTTTAGTGATATATCTTGCATGTAACCTAGTATTTTTCTCTTGCTTGTACAATATGCAGTAAGACTCTTCTGAAGTGGTCATTTCTTTTGTTTATCTTGTTTTTTTTGTGAGGTTGGAGTGTAAAGGGATGCTAATTTTGCCTTTAATTCATTATTTTAATTGACAAAACAATGTAATGTATTCCTAACAGTTTTTTTGTTTCATTTACAAATTAATATTTTTTGTTTTTATTAAGACTGAAATTCATTCCAGTTCCTTACATCACTGCGTCCCCTTTTCAACCACTGTTTTTTAATCTTTCTAATAAGTAATTTATCATAAGATTTTCCTCCCACACTGTGTCCTGGTGTCAGATTTAAAAAAAAATTATATTCCCTTTCAACTAATGTTCTTATATTTTTACTTATAATCAGCAAGCTAAAGGCAAGAGAAGCAAAGGGGGAAGTCAGGTTCTAGCTTGGTCCCCTTGCCCAGTATAAATCAAGGGGTGGTGCCCAGTGCTCCGTTCTCTTGACCTGTTACCTAGATTTTTGGGTATTCCACTGTTGTATATTTTTTGTGTAGTGAACGTTGGGTTGTCGTTGGCATTCGGACATTAGGCAGTTCGGGTACTACCTCTGGCCACAGTCCGCAAACCACTACATCATTTTTGGTGCCCAGACCTGGGAAACACCAACCTTTAGTAGGTATGGCATCATCATCAAGTAAACGCTGAAAGGTTAAGAAGAGCCTGAGCCGGGATGTGACAAGTCTTATCCAGATTGTCGGTGACCTGGCAATTCAGCTCCAGTCCCTGACACTTCAAGTGACAGCCCTGAAGACCTTTGAGCCATCACCAACGTGCCACGTTGCCAGTGGAGTCATGACCACAGTGACCACCAGTACTCCTTCTACATCCACAGCTTGGCCAAATATCAATGGCCTGGCAATCCCAGTGACTGGAGTAGAGCCAGTGGCTGGAGTTCTCCAGCCCCCTCCAGGGTTTACACCATTACTCACCCCTGTACCAGGCTTCTGGGAGTCTCCTTCCCCAAGTGGACTGCTGGCTTCCTCTCCTGTTCTGGCAACTAATCCCATTAGTCCACCAGAGACTGCAGCCAGTAGACTAGGGGAGCAGTTCCTGGACAACCCGGCTGAAGCCAGTAGGCCTGAAAAGGTTCCAGCAGCTACGGCTAAGGCAGTTCTTGCTAAGACAGGGGCCATTCCCAAGCGGAGATGCCAGGCCAAGCAAAAGGCCAGACCAGCAACACCCGAAATGACTATGTCCCAGGAGTCCACCAGTGAAGATTCTGGTAGCGAGACTTCTGGTGACTCTTCCAGCTCCTGTCTCAGTGTAAGCTCAGAAGACACTGTCTCCACCGACCACGTCCAGTCCCTCTAGACAGAACGCAGTCTGTCTGATCTGCTTAAGGTCCTTGACTCCAGGAGGAACCCCAAGCCTGAAATCTTCCAGCTGGAAACTGGCCAGAGTTTTGCCCGATTCCTGAGGGATTTCGAGGCCTACTGTGCGAGTTAGTATACCGCAGGAAGCTCTGGCCGGTGGACCGTTGATCTCGGGAAGTTTCTAAAGGGAGAAATCCAGGAGGCGTTCTCGGCCATGGGGAGTCCCGAGATCTCTTACCCCGACATGAAGGAACGCCTCCTCGACTGGTGCCGAGAAGATCGAGAGAGGCGTGATGCGGGTAGGAAGGCCCAAGGTTCAGCAGTGCCACCTGTGGCAAGGCCGAACTGCTGAAAATCTACGCCATCCGGTTAGCCTCCCTGTACAGGTCGGCCTATCCTCGCCATAGTCTGGACCAGAGGGAGCTTAGGCGGAAGCTCCTCAGAATTGTTCCGAGCAGAGCCGCGAGATGGTTGGAACAGTCTCTGGTCACCATTAATATCTCCGTTGGCCGTTAGGCCACTTGGCAGGATGTTTTACACCTGTTGAGTGTTCTCGACGAGGCATCCCATTAGCGAAGCCAGAAGGCAGAGGATTTGGCCATCAATCGTGTGGGACCGTCATGGCACGGCTCGTATTCTGACAGGGTTGCCATGGCTGCCCCCAGCCGTTCACCTGGATCTGACAGAGCGTATTTACGCACTCCTCCTCAACCTGTCCCCAAACCTGCATCTGTGCATGGTGCCGAAAATCAGGGCACCTTATGGACGAGTGTCGCAGGCACCTCAACCTGTGCCAACGCTGTGGGTCGGCAAACCATCATGTCGCACAGTGTGGACGACAGGCGCCGTTTATAAGTAGATCACCTGTTCAGAAGACAGCCAATGCCCGCAGCCCTAGGAGGGAGACTATCTCTGTCTAGACCCCTTCAAGGTGGAGAGCAGTACCGGTGAGTGCTACTCCAATCCCGTCGTCCTATTCTGGATCGACCAGTAGCCGGGAGACCCGAAGTGGGAGCGAGTCCAGTACTCCTCAGACTGTGCAGAAGAAGAAGAAGAAGAGGAGCAAGAAGGCAAAGCCCAGCAAGTCAAGAACTGAGGAGTATCATAGGGCTTTAAACACCAGGCCTTCGATGTAGAAGATGTCGCTACATCGAAGGAGGGTGTGAGTGCTAAGGTGCGTGCTCCTAGTATTACGGTGGCAGCCTCTGAAATCTCGATTTCCAAGGTTACCCCTCAACCTGAAGAGATCATTACACCTCCAATGGCTCTTTCAGGATTGGCCAGTGATAACCTGTCCTCGACACTGTCCAGAGCTTCTCCACCTGACTCTTCCAGTAAGGAAGCAGGAACTGAGGCTGTATTGAAAACCACTCGTCGGGTTAACCTGGTACAGTTGGCTCCTGTACCACTCATGGTTGTCCCAGTGACCATGTCTGAGTTTCCATCGGGAGCGTTGGATGCTCTCATTGACTCCGGAGCTGAGGTCAACCTCCTGTCATCAAGAGTAGTACAGGATTACCAGCTGCAGATGGTACCTAACACCATTAGTCTGAAGGGTTTAGGGCAAACACAACCTAAGACCTTAGGTCCTGTACTGTTGACCCCTACTGTATACTGCATGGAATGACATTCGCCCCGAATGTGTTCCATGTTCTGTAGGTACATCCAATGATTCCTCAGAGGCTTCCATGGTCAGCAGGATCCTCTCTCTGACGACTCAGAAGAAGCTGTCGAGATGTTGTCGGCGTCCAGGCTCATGACTTTCAGAGCGTCACGAACTTCATCACCCGCATGATCTACTGGTACTGGTGGGAGTTGAACCATCATTAATTGGTGACAAAAAACAGCGGTCACCTCGGCCTTGGGAAATAGGATTTCCTTCAATTCCATAGAATGAAGATAAGGGACACCTTGTTGAGAGCTCTTATGAGAACACGTCCAAGGAGACGTCAGTAGCGTGGAAGCCGGTGTGAAGGAGGTCTTTGCAAACCTGACATTTAGTAGGTTCCCAGATTGCAATAAACCCCTTGGAAACATGACAGTCAGCATGTTTCCGGCAAGTTTTGTAGCTATAGGGCAACTTGACCCACCTGGTACATGTGACTGTTGAACACACCATTTCATCAGTAACCTGTATATAAGGAAAAGTTTCAATGAATACAAATCATTAGAAAATATTTCTTAAGATTAAGCATACATAAGAAATTTTATACATAACATAATGCTTAAGATTAATCCTAGCATAAATAAACCTACCAGCTAAAATATGGCTTAAGAGTAAAATAATAAAGACTCATGCCAAACAGCTCAGAAATCATTAAGAGAGTTTAAAAAAAATAACTATCAATGACAGTGTGGTAGGAATATGGAGGAAAGGTTCACATCAAAGGAACACCAGTATCTCCAAAGTTGATCTATTGGACAACCGAAGAGGGCAAATTCACTTATCATACTGTCTAAGCCAGCAACAATTTCCCCCAAAGCGGCAGTAGGAGGGTTAAGGTGGCAACTATATCGAGTACCCAAGATAAATACTGACCTTTCAGCACCCCAGGCATGTCGACACAAAGCAGCAGAGGCATTGTCAAGTTGACAGGAAGATAGTGGATAATTCCTTAGGGAAGGGTTCACAATCAGAAGAGAGATACAGTACAGGAATGAAAGGCAGCTAATAAAGGAACTTTCCAAGACCTGGTCATTATCATTAGCTTATGAAAAGAGCAGGTTTTAGCCCTTAAGGTAATGAGAGCCATACAAGACGGCCCAGGCTAAGAATTGGAATTTCAAAGGATGTCTTGACAACCAGGCAGGATCCAATCAACCAACTTCAGAGGACAATGTTCCTCAGATATGGAGGAGGATAGGAATGAGCAGATGAACAGTCTAATGCGTTCCAATGGGTAAACAAGAAGTAGACACAGGGAACAAGTTCCCAAGACTTGTGCTGCCTCGCCAAACATATAGGGTAAGTGGAAAGTGAAACCAGTCACCCTAGGGCAAATGTAAAATACTATCTAACTCCCAGAGGGACCCTTAGGACCACAGCTCCCCATTGTGATGAGTCAACAGCCTGGGGAGGATGCCCAGCCTCAAGAAACCAGTAAGGTTATGTGAAAGAAGGGGATGGTGCACAAGTGTAAACTCCCCAGGCATGGCTGTCGGCCAGGGTGGAGCTAGCCTAAGGAAATGTTGATAAAAAACACACAAGTAACACCATATAAAAGGGGTTGGGATACCCATAATCATGCCACACTGTAGAATGATAATGTAAAATATAATCCTACTATAAAATGACTAATTAACTAAGCAGTTTTGAGCGATTTGGAAACATGATGCAACGGCGTCGACCGCATGCCAGCCATGTATAATAAAAGACCTGCAAATCAAATGAAAAAAACGGGGTGGAGATGCGAAATTCTGCAACACACATGAAAATGGTACTCAACTTAGTCGATAAGGAAGAAGCTGAACATCCATGATCGCTAAATCACTCAAAAAGCTAAGAAAACAGGCAGAAAATCTCCAAGCAACTGTCAAAGATGGGGTCTGCAGAAAAGGAATGGTTCAACAGGAAACGTGTTAGTTGTAGTACATTAAGATCAGGAGCTGTAACGGCTCTCTCCCCCACGTATCCTACTCTATCCCTTATCCTTCGAGACAAGGTTAACTCTATTCGGGGAAGGATAACCAAGGCTTGTTATTAACACATCCTTGATTTATACATGATATCTCTTGGGATATTCGCGCCAGAGGTTAGAACCCTGTGATACCTCTAAGGTAAAGTTCTTTAGTATATCACTCGCAGAAATATCCCAGTGAATAATTTGAATATTACTATTGAGTAATAAACTCCTCATAACATTTCTTCAAGTAAATGTAAGTATAGTTAACTCCTTAGACAAGGTTTTATAAAATCCATGTAAATGGCAATTTTTTCTATAAAACAGATTTTGAGCAAAGCGAAAAATCTATTTTTGGGGGATATGGCCTTGTCGTCCTGATGGAAGGTTCCGTTAGGCAACTTTCTAAGGGATATTTGGCTACAGTGATACTCCCAGAGAATTAACCACAGGTTTCCAGAATTCTAACTCCTGGTGCGAGTATCCTTAATATAAATTTTTAAATATTAAACTTAGCCGGTGAATATATAATAGCTGACGTCTCCGACGGCTCGACAGATCCCAAAAACTCGCGAGCGATCGCCGTGAAGGTTGCGGGTGTGCCCACCAGCGCCGACTATCGGCCAGATACCGCATATACTTGTAAACATCTCCAGTTCTTCTCTGTCGGTCTTGTCGACAAGTTGGTTCCACTCGCTTTATGACCTCGAGTTTTCTACCGAATTGGTGAAGTACTTGGTTTTGGTTTTATTGCTTTCGCCGTGTTGGATTATTCAATACTATCTTCAAAAGAAATGCTTTTGAAAGGAGAGGAAAAGTGTTTTGCCCTTGCTTTTTTTTTTATCTCTGGTTTTTCCATAGAGTAAAGATGGCCGACCCTTCCCTCAGTGTACGGAAGTGTGTTTAAGGCTTTTAGTAATTATTTTATCACGTTATAAATTATTGTTGATATTTATAGATTTTCCTCTATATATTTTATATCTCACCCGCCTTTATTAGGCCTCTTCGATTAGCTTTCCATTTATACTAAACATCAAGATAAATTTTATGTTTTGTTTATACAGTATGCGGCCTTTACCTATTCCTCCCCTAGTCCGAGATGTAGGCGGTCCTAACTTGGAAACCGAAGTTAAACAACGTTGAGCCCATTCAACTTTTATTTTTGTTAAGTTTAAATCAATTGCTCTGTAAGAGTTATGAAATGAATATTTTTTAGAATATATTTTAAGAAATATATTCTTTGAATAGTCTTCGTGCTGTTTTTTTTTTTTTTTCAAAGATGAACTAACGTTTGGTTTATTTATGCTACGCAGTTTGCGCTCTATCGTTACGATAGAGAAAGAGAGAATCACGGTTTCACTTTGCAGAAAGAGTAAATCGATATTGACGTTTTGTTCATTCTTCTTTCAAACTGAAGTGTTTTAGATACTAATTTAAAGGAACTTGTTAATTTTCTTAGTCCTTTCAGTTTTTTCCTTTGGTCAAATAACGGATTTTGAGCGAAGCGAAAAATCTATTTTTGGGTGAGATAGCCATGGCGTCCTGATGGAAGGTTCCTGTTTGGTAGCTTCCTTGGGTATAAGACTACTAAGATATTCCCAGAGAATTTAACCACAGGTTATCACAGAATTCTAACTTCTGGAGCGAGTATCTCAAAGGTTTCCCTTTAAGACATCGTAATACAACAGGGGACACGCATGTCTGAACGTGCCACATAGCTATCTTCACCCCGAACAGAGTTAATGCTTCGGTGTGTAAGGGCTGAGAATAGCTGGGAGCCGTTCCACAGCTAATCTCACTCGTGGCTACTACTGATACTCGAGACGTAAACAAACGGACGCCATTGCTCTAATGACGTCACGCCCGTCTTTATCCTGACGCCAGTTGCTGCCCATCACCATGATACAATTGTGTAGGGTGGGAACAAAACTGGACGAAGTAGTAGGGAGGGTCCATCAGGACGCCATGGCTATCTCACCCAAAAATAGATTTTTCGCTTCGCTCAAAATCCGTTTTTTGGGCTCAAGCCATGGCGTCCTGATGGAAGAGTACCAGAGAATCAATGTATCGTGGTAGATTTTCCCCCAGTGTTAAGTGCCTAGGTATTGACAAAACAGCAAAGTAATCTTAGGTAAAGAACCATAGGAACGAAGTATCCTGCCCCCCATTGGTAGGAAGTTCCCATGGGCTATGCCGACGTCAAAGTGGTATTGAAGGGCTATTCATCCTGACAGAAGAACTTTTAAGAACTTAGAGATGAAGCAGAATGTTTGATATTTGTATAGGAACATTCTGAATTAGGCCAGTGGTGGTTGGGCACTGTGTATAGAGTTCATCTCTTGGTTATCAGAAGTAAGTATTCGTGTAGGAACCTTACTGAGACAGGGTGAATATAATTTAGGATTAGACATCTTAAATTCTTCATGACCATAAGAGAGGAGGAATAAATAAAACTATGACAGTATGTATTTCATAGTAGGTAGGAGCTGAAAGAGACGCATAAGTAATAAAATAGAAATTTTATTTCACAATGCAGAAATTAAATAATTTACAGCAAAAGTAAAGTTCATTTACAGTAATAATAATGTACATAGAAATAAAGGCTTGCTCTTGAATCTGAAAAGGAATTTCAGGATTAGTAGGTACTCGTTCTCGAGGAACGCAAGTCTTTAAACAACACATCATGCTCAAGGCATGCGGCACTTGTGTGACACTATGACATTTCACCTGGGATAAGAACAGTTATAAAAGCACTAAGTGTTTTTAGACATCACTATGAATCGCTCGAGGGTCAACATAGGCACCCGAAGAGTTAGAGTCCCAAGTAACTCACTGTTCTACGCAGAGTTAGGTGCAGGTTTCATAACACTACCTGCGGCTACCACAAAATGTTTGACTTCGTGCACTTGTTTCGCATAATGTTTAAAGAAAACTCGCGAGGACTTCCAGCCCGTAAAGTTTTTAAGGCTTTCAAAGTCCATGCTCTGAAAGAAATTCAGAGACGATGCCACTTTTCTAGGATCATGACCAGCGGGTGTACTGTTCGGATCCGCTCTGCGAATGAAGTAGGTGATTTTCGCTCTTAATTGTTTCAGTGACAGGTCGCTGCCCGATGTTTCTCCTTTGAAGAGTTGGCCTCCACCAAAGTTCGAAGTTCTGCGAAGATAGACCTTGAGACTCTCTACTGGACATAGAGAGACATCCTCCTTCAGGGGGCATATTCTCCAAGGGCCCCATCTTTTGGTGGGTAATTCGTTTTTAGCGAGAAACGTCGGATCAGGGGAGAGGGTCACTTCTCCTGAATCAGCAAACAGGATGTGTCCCTCTTCTCTTGATAATGCCACTATTTCGCTGACTCGAGCTCCCGAGGCGAGAGCAAATAAAAATATAACTTTCTGAGTCAGATCCTTGAGGGGGCATGAATCGTTGTCCAAGTTGGAGGCGAAATGGAGTACCTTGTCTAGTGACCAGGAGATCGGTTTCGGAGGGGGTGCTGGGCGTAGGCGAGCACATGCTTTTGGTAATTTGTTAAAGATGTCGTTGGACAGATCAATTTGGAAAGCATATAGAATTGGTCTAGTCAAGGCCGATTTGCAGGTTGAAATCGTATTGGCTGCTAATCCTTGTCCATGAAGGTGAATGAAGAAGGACATACAGAAATCAATGGTGATTTCTTTAGGATTTTTTGCCTTGACAAAGGAGACCCATTTCCTCCAGGATGATTCATATTGCCGTCTCGTGGATTCGGTCTTGTATTCCTCTAGGAAGTCTAGACTTTTCTTCGAGATCCCAAACCTCTTCTTTGCGGCAAGGGAGAGAAAATCATGAGATGAAGGTCCTTGATTTTCGATGATGAAGCGAAGACAGTCGACTTCTGTACTTGTTGAGAGAGAACTGGGCCCGGGAGAGGGATCAGCTTGGGCTGCAGCTCCAGGACCAGGGGGTACCAGTTGCTCCGGGGCCACTTGGGAGCCACTAGGGCCGCTGTCCCTTTGAAGGTTCTCAGTTTGGAGAGGACTTTCAACAGAAGGTTGGTGGGAGGGAACAGGTATATCTTGGACCATCTGTTCCAGTCCAGTGACATGGCGTCCACCGCTTCTGCTTTGGGGTCCTCGTACGGGGCTACGTACAGAGGAAGTTGATTGTTGTCGCTCGTTGCAAAGAGATCTATCTGAAGTTCTGGGACTTGATGAGAGATGAAGGAGAATGATCTTGCGTCTAGAGACCATTCCGACTCTATCGGGTTTGTCCGAGATAGAGCATCCGCTGTCACATTGCGGAATCCTTGTAGGTGAACTGCAGACAGGTGCCACTTCTTCTTCTCCGCCAGACGGAAGATTGGGAGAAGCACCTGATTTATCTGGGGCGATCTTGAGCCTTGGCGATTGAGACAACGAACTACCACCGAGTTGTCTAGGGTTAGACGGATGTGGATCGAGGGCGGCGGGGATAACTTCTTCAGAGTTAGAAGGACCGCCATGGCCTCCAAGATGTTTATGTGGAACGTCTTGAATAGTGGAGACCAGGTCCCTTGAGCCTGTTTCAGGTGGGAGTGACCTCCCCAGCCTTCCAGTGAGGCATCCGTGTGGATGTTGAGTGATGGAGGAGGGTGTTGGAGAGGAATGGACCTTTTCAGGGCCTTTGCTTCCGACCACGGCTTTAGGAGGCGTCGAAGTCTGTTTGGAAGCCGTCTCTTGAGGTCTCTTCGAGCGATGGATGCCGAGCGTCTCCAGACTCCCGCGGCATCCTTTAGCTGTGCGCGAAGCACTGGGTTTGTCACTGAGGCGAATTGTAGAGAGCCTAGAACTCGTTCCTGCTGTCGTCTTGAAATGCGTTTGGATTTCAGTAGTCGCTTGACAGACCCTGCTATTTCCTTCCTTTTCTTCTGGGGGATGGAAAGGCGGTGTGACTGAAGATTCCAGTGGATTCCCAACCACTGAAACTTCTGAGCTGGAGAGAGGCGAGATTTCTTCTCGTTGATCTTGAATCCCAGGTGTTCTAGGTACTGGGTAACTTCGTTGCAAGACTTTGCACACTCTTCGGGCGATGGAGCCCAGACTAGCCAGTCGTCGAGGTAGGCCATCACCTGGACGTTTCTTAGACGGAGCTGTTGTACTATGGCATCCGCCAGCTTTGTGAAGATCCGAGGGGCCACATTGAGGCCGAATGGCATGGCCCGGAAGGCGTAGCTTTTCCTTTGGAGTCGAAATCCTAGGTAGGAGGAAGCGTGATGGTTCATTGGAATGTGCCAATAGGCATCCGCCAGGTCTATAGAGACCGTGTAGGAACCTTGAGGCAGAAGGGTCCTTATTTGTTGAAGCGTCAGCATCTTGAATTTGTTGTTCTCTATGAACTTGTTGAGGGGGGATAAGTCCAGAATGACTCTGAGTTTGTCTGAGTCCTTCTTGGGAACGCAAAACAGTCTCCCTTGGAACCTGGTGGACTTTACCTTCCTTATCACCTTCTTGTTCAAGAGGTCTAGAACATATTCTTCCAGAATGGGGGTCGATTGTTGGAAGAACCGCTGGAAGATTGGGGGTGGTTGCGTCCAACTCCAGCCTAGACCGTTCTTGATGATGCTGTGTGCCCAGGGATCGAAGGTCCAACGATCCTGGAATTGGCGGAGTCTTCCTCCCACCGGAAGCACTTCATTGCTTCTGGTGTCCCGAGGACTTGTTGCCTCGGCCGCTAGCTCCCTTTCCTCCTCTACCTCTGGAGGGACGACGAGATGCGTCTCTGCTTGCACCCCTGGACGAGCCTCTACCTCTGGCATGAAAGGTAGTGGATGGTTGCTCAAAGGCAGGGGTGAAGACCGGTGACTGTGACAACACCGGTTGGGGGACCAATTGAAAGGTCTGTTGTGGTTGGGCAACCACTTGGGAGGTAGCGGGTCCCGGAAACTGACGTCGTTGCTGACGTTGCTGGGGTTTTGGCTTTTGTGGTTTCCTCTTAGGCTGAGGTCCATCGTCCTGAGAGGGTTTCCTTTTTCTGGACATGCCCCACTTGTGGAGAAGGTTCCTATTCTCCGTGGCGGCTCTGTCAGTTATTTCCTTGACAAGGTCAGAAGGAAACAGGTGCTTTCCCCAGATGTTGGAGGAAATCAGCCTCCGGGGTTCGTGTTTCACGGTGGCACCGGCAAACACGAATTCACGACAGGCTCTACGAGCCTTTATGAAGTGGTACAAGTCCTTCATTACTGTCAGTAAGTGGGATTTGGCTAGTACCATGTAGTGATCTGGTACTCTTGTGTCACAGGCCATCACTTCCAGTCGGACTTGATGAGAAAGAGATGCCGCAAGCCTCTCCTTCGTGTCTTGTTCCCGGCGAAGGAGGTGATCATTGAGCTTAGGGAGGTCTTCATTAAACTGACGTCCGGCGACGTCAGGATCGAGCCTACCCACGACGAAAGTATGCTGAACATCTTTCCAGTGTCGAGCGTCAGGGGGGGTCACGATGGAGAAGGGTCTGCACTCCTCCAGTGCAGGGCAGGGTTTTCCTTCTTCCGCCGCTTTAAGGCATGCAGCTAAGGCCTTTTCCAAGAAAGGAAGAACCGCAGTGTCAGGTGCGACGTATGTAGGATGCTTCTTGCTCAAGGCAGGAAGCTTAGAGCAGGTAAAGCCCCTACTCTTAAATGCGGAGGCTAGCATAGCCTGGGCCTTTGCGAGATCGAACACTATCTCTTCTTTAGGTTCGGTCTCTTCCTTCGAGGCAGGTTCGGAACGAAGCCGGACGTAACAGTCCGGGTAGGCCTCGAAGCTTGGGAAGAACTCCACATCTTCCAACGGGACCGTGCCGATCTTGTCACTAACAAAGATCCTGCCGGTCGCAATAACCATATGCTCTGCATACCTCCACGGGTTGGCATGAGAGCAAGCTGGGAGATCCTTGACCGAAATCTTCTTCGGTTCTCTGGATCCAATCATTGACCTGATGGACTCCTGGTTCTCCTTCAGTCTGTCGTCCATGACAGCTCTAATCAGCCGGATCAGTTCTTGGGTAGAAGAGGAAGGATCCGGGGTCGAGGAGGTAGACGGAATGGACATTTCCGTCGGTGTAGGAGTAGGCGGAGGGATGGACGAGGGAGCAGCTCCAAGCTCCGACTCGGTGTATTCCACCTTGTCTTCGTCCTCTTCGGCTCCTTGAGCCATAAGCGTCTTCTCCGTGTCTTCCGAGACGTCTGAGATCTGTTCATCATCCTCGGAATCTAAACGACACTCGTGCATGGACTGAGCCATGACCACATCAGGTTCCACCGTAATTTGGACAGTGGGGATTGCTTCTTTTGGAACCACTGAGTCAGGGGAGGCCTTAGGGAACAACAGGGACCTCAGTTCTTCGGTGGCCAGGTACGGTCCAGTAGCATTTTTCTGAAAGCCACGCACCCACTTGCGCAGCTTTTCACGAGAAATGTCTCTAACCTCCGCTGAGGGAGGGTTATGGAAGGCCTCAACTAGGTGGGCCTGGCAGACCGTACAATCCAGTGGATTCCAGAACTTCAAATCCCCTTTCTTGTCTGCACAAGGGGCGTGAGTCCTGCAAGCCGTATGCCCGTAAAACTGCGGGCGTTTCACAGCGCAGAAGGCGAAGTCACACTTCATCTGCTCCTCCTGTGGAAGAAAGAGAAAATGAGTATGGGGGAGTCATAAGAATGGCTCTTAAACTAAGTTAATATTAATCATTAATTTTAACTTAAAGAAGGTGTGATGCATAGAGAATGAAAACAGTAAAGGAGAACACGCTCCATGCATCTCGCCCGGCTGGTTACCATAAGCTTGGTCCTGGGATAATCCAAATGACCGAGATCATTGGATATAGTTTCCTAGGATTCCCATTATTTTGGAACTCCATGGAAAACCAAGGACAAGATTGGGATCGAATTCATTCGGTTCCCAGTTAAGAGCCAGAAGGCCTCATTAAAGGTAACTGCTTCTGGCAACCAGCCGTGCTAAGATGCACATAGCATGCTGGAATTAGAAGAATGCAAAGAGACAGCATGATCACTAATAGAGCAGTACTAGGTACTGATCTTAAAAGCAAAAGCAGCTTATCTATTTGCCATGTAGGGCTATCCTAGTCTTATGATAGCTACAGTGAGGGGGTGCAAGTATTCTTGACGCCTCCGAGGCATCCGGCAAGCCGCCGGCATGCCGGAGCTCGCTCCAGCATAGATTCTGGCATTAGAACAGACAATTTTCAAAAGTCAGTTAGATACCAGGATGGCGGCCGCCGGCACAACGGCGGCACGCCGGCAGGAAGCGGCGGCTCCGGCAGTCGGAGGATGCCAGGTTGGTGACTGGGATAAGGATGGTACAGGTAGTATCGGGTTGCCGGCAGTATATGCCGGCACTCCGGGGATCGACCGGCAGGCGGACGATTAGATAGGAGTAGGAGAGCCGCCGGTAGTAGCCGGCGGCAGCCGGCAGTCCCTCGGTACACGGGGGGCTGGCGGCAAGGGTAGGGAAGTCACCAAGAAGGAGGCAGGTATTGCCGACAGTAGAGGCGGCAAGAGACCGGCACCCGGATAGATAGAGAGACAGGGGGAGGGGGGAAGGGATGCAGGAAGTACCGTCAGGGTTCCAGACATCCCTCCCCCTCCCTGAGAGGGTGTACCCATGATAGAGGCAGGCTCTAACATCCATAAGCAGGGGTCACTAGGGACCGGGAGCTAGGTAGCCCAAGGGAGGGCTAGGGAACACCCAAGAGGGGAGGGGGGGAGACTCCCATATGCAGAACTATACTAGTAACTAACCTTATAGGACACTATGAAGGTATATGTACCAGAGCGGACTGCACAGGGAAGCTCGGGTAGCCCTACTCATCCACCCTAAGGAGGAGTTGTAGGACAGGGGATAGATGAGTATAAACTAACCTAAGCATAGGCTAGGCTATACAAGAGATAGGTGGGGAGGGAGAAGAGAGAGGTCTTCCCAGGAAGGGTTTCTGTACCAGAGCGGCCACTAAGGGAAGGGAGGACACTCCCTAACCTAAGATCAGGCTGATCGGCTAAAACGGTGCAAGAGTACAGTTTCAGCATGGAACAGAGAAACCTTCCTAACCCGACCTAGAACAGGGCTAAAAGTCCTGAACTAGGCAAGGAAGAAGACATATCGCTATCGCAGGAAAGTCATAGACTATCCTAGCCATAGAGGTAGGCTAGCCTAACCTCACTCTCAGACGCAATCCTAAAGGGGGTTCATTCCTTTAGGGAGGACCGAGAGGCGATATATACTCTATTAGACAATTAATCCCTTTACTCAGAAAAGGGATCAAGGCTAAATAGAGGGAATGCCAAGGCAGGGGATGAAGGAAGCATATAGGGGTCCTAAGGTTAGGTTAGGCTAGAAAGAATCACTGACTAGCCTATCCCCTATATGGTCCCTGAAGGCGAAAACATTTGCATCACTGTCAAAAGTATTGTAAAATAATAATGCCACTATCTTCATAACTTAGTCTAGGATCACTAATAAATCATGCATGAACACTTGTATGTAGGCTCCTGGCCTGGGGGCTATAGTAGCCGACTGGTATGAGGTCAATCGATGACCGATAAAAAGCGTCTAAACACGATATAAAAGTTCCTAGCTATGAAGACTAAATAAACTAATGTATTCGATTAGTATATAATGCCGGAAGCGTTGTTGTGGCTAACTAAATAAGACATGCAAAACAACAACGACGCCATAAAATGGCGGGTCCGGTAGAGGCACAGCTCTGCCACAAAACATCAATTATTTCGCAAAATAATATTTACTTTACGGCCAGAGCTTAATTAAACAATACTGGAACCTTGTACTCAACTTTCCAGAAGAAGGCGAGGCTGAAGGTAACGACATAGCAAAGATGCAAAGCGATAAAGATAACACAAGGGAAAATGCGTCTAAGTAGGGCAGCTACTAAACAAAGGATAAAGACGGGCGTGACGTCATTAGAGCAATGGCGTCCGTTTGTTTACGTCTCGAGTATCAGTAGTAGCCACGAGTGAGATTAGCTGTGGAACGGCTCCCAGCTATTCTCAGCCCTTACACACCGAAGCATTAACTCTGTTCGGGGTGAAGATAGCTATGTGGCACGTTCAGACATGCGTGTCCCCTGTTGTATTACGATGTCTTAAAGGGAAACCTTTGAGATACTCGCTCCAGAAGTTAGAATTCTGTGATAACCTGTGGTTAAATTCTCTGGGAATATCTTAGTAGTCTTATACCCAAGGAAGCTACCAAACAGGAACCTTCCATCAGGACGCCATGGCTTGAGCCCAAAAAACCTGTTTATTGACGAAGGGTGAGTGGGCAATTCTCTTGTGTGTGACAAGAGAGAGAGAGAGAGAAAGAGAGAACGATCCGATCTTTATTCTCGTCCCAAGTCTCTGTACAAGGAGTTTGGGAGCGAGTAACGTTGTTCTCGATTCAGTTTTTTACTCTCGTCCCAAGTCTCTGTACGGGGAGAGAGGATAAAACGTTTTTAGTTTTTATTCTCGTCCCAAGGCACTGTACGGTGAGAGATTGAAAACGTAGTCTTTAGTGAACTAGTGTTTAGTCTCCTCCCCAGTCACTGATCCTTTTTAACTTTATATATTTCCGTTTTATTCGATATATATGTATATGTTTATTGATTTTTGCATGTGTGTTTCATTTTGTACTAATGTGCTTACATTATACGACTCATTTCGCAATTATAACCTTTTGATGTAAGGGAGAATTGCGTGCTTCAGGTAGATATCAGTTTTATTCATGCCTAATGTGAAATTATTGAAAAATACGATATCAGTGAAGTAAGTGCAAAAAAAATGTTCTGTGTTGCGGAGGGTTCGTTTGTTCGTGCTTGTCGCTCCCCTAGTCCGAGACCTCTTTCAGGCTCCCCTGCACCAGGGAGAAGTACAGTAATGTCGTAGGACTTAAGGGGACGAGAGGCTTTAACCAACGTACAGACGTTCCCTCTTTGGTATCGGACGTTTCTCGTCAAGATCGCCCTTACCATAAGACGGGTGAGACTGTGTTCTCCTCGTCATCCGAAGACTTTTCGCAAAAGAAACCTCAAGGTTTCTAGACCCTTTAAGCGAAAGTCAGTCCCTTCAGGACAGGTCCAGCGTCCTGGCTGTGGCCATTGGGACAGCTCTGACCCTTTGCAGTCGTCGGAAGACTGTTCGCCTATTAAACGCAAGCGTAACACGGGGTCCGAGGGTCGCGGTAAAGGCAATGTTTTGCCAACACAGACGTTACCGTCGTCTCGGCCCGTTCCGACTCCCGTTGATCCTAAATGGGTTGTCCTGCAGGACATGCAGACTAAGCTTGCCTCCCTTATGGAGAAGTATGACGTTGAGCAGGTTCACGATGAACCTTCGCTTTCGAGTCGCCGTTACGCTAAATGAGACTCTGGCCGTCAGCCGCCCAAACGAGCATTTACTCGTCCGTTTGACGTTAGTGCTGACGTTTCTTGTACTTTGAAACGTGATGTCAGTAGTTTTTCATGTCTGTCACGTGACATGGATCCTCCCTCGCTGCAGTCTCGTGTTGACTTTCAGCCGCTGCCGCAGTCTCGTGTTGACGTTCAGCCGCTGCCGCAGTCTCGTGTTGACGTTCAGCCGCTGCCGCAGTCTCGTGTTGACGTTCAGCCGCTGCCGCAGTCTCGTGTTGACGTTCAGGACGTTCGCCGACCGGCTCAGTTGCCTCGACTTGACGTTGAGCGTCAATCACCGCAGTTGAAGGTTGTTTTGACTGCTCAGTCTATGCAGTCAAGGCAGTTCCGACGTGACGTCGAGCGTCAGTCAACTTCAGTTGTTGTTGTTGGTCAGTCACAAGGATTTCAGTCCTTTCAGCAGCGGCGTGACGTCGCTTCCTCTACTGCTACTGCTGCTCCTTTGCTTGTTGACATTGCCTGTCAAGCGTTGCCGCCGCGGCAGGTCTCTCCTTTTCATGAGACTCGGCAATTGTCGAACGAGGTTCCTTCAGATGAGGAAGTTGCTGATCCTCCTCCTACTGATATTCCTTTGGGGACTTTGTCAGACGGAGAGGAGCCTAAAGCTGCTCAGCCCTCTATGGACTTTAAAAAAATCATGCTGGTTTTTAAGGATCTTTTTCCGGACCATTTTGTAACTGCTGCTCCTCGTTCGCCTTCGTCAGAGTTTACGCTAGGCCTAGCTACTTTGAAGCCGTCGTTTTCTAAGCTAGTGCTCTCTCGCTCTTCTAAGAGAGCTTTACGTTTGCTAGGCGACTGGTTGATCACCAGGAGGAGTTTGAGGGAGACAGCCTTTGCTTTCCCTCCTTTTAAACTGGCTTCTAGAGCGAGCGTCTGGTATGACACGGGAGAAGTTCTCGGCTTGGGAGTTCCTGCCTCTGCCCAGGGAGACTTCTCAAGCCTCATAGACACTCCCCGTCGCCTGGCCATGAGACGCTCCAAGATTTTATGGTCGGCTTCAGAGCTAGACCATCTCCTGTTAGGAGTTTTTCGAGCGTTTGAAGTTTTTATTTGTTGGATTGGTCCCTGGGAGCCTTAAGTAAGAAGGTCTCTCCAGCTGTCAATGTATTGCTGTACAATTAGGTCATGCATGAACAAGGCTATCAGGGATGGCTCCAATGATCTGACAGCCACGTTCACTGCAGGAACAAGGCTATCAGGGATGGCTCCAATGATCTGGCAGCCACGTTCACTGCAGGAGTACTTAAGATGTAAGTGCGCTCAATGTGTTCATTGTCAAGACAAACTTCACGATGAAGACTACCAAATCTGTCTTGGCAGCAGTAAGGGAAGGCGACTGGATGGTCTCTCGACCTTCAGGATGCATACTTCCACATCCCGATTCATCCAAACTTTCAACAACATCTGAGGTTTGTGGACGGGAAAGTAATGTACCAATGTCGAGCACTGTACTTCGGCCTCATTCCTGCTCCTCTTGTTTTTACAAGGCCCTTGCAAAATGTAGCAAGCTTTCTACATTTTTTGAGGATTCAGAGCCTCCCTTTATTTTGACGACTGGCTAATCAGGGCGTCGTCATTATATCGCTGTCTGGAGAGCCTCTAATGGACATTAGACCTAACCAAGTAGCTAGGTCTCATAGTGAACGTAGAGAAATCGTAACTTACAGTACCCCATCCCAGACTATTCTTTATTTGGGAATGGGGATACAGTGTCTGATTTTTCGGGCCTTTTCGTCTCCCACAAGAATGGAACAAGCTCTGTTAAAAGTCCTTCACTTGCAAGAGAAAAACAGTTGCTCTGTAAGAGTTTGAACTAGCCTCGTGGGAACTCTTTCATCGCTGGAGTAGTTTATCTCTCTGGGGAGACTCAACCTATGCCCTCTCCATTTTCACCTAAACCATTGGAACAAGGAGAAGGGCTTAGAGAGTATCTCTTTCCCAATCTCCAACTCAGTCTAGACATGTCTGACTTGGTGGGACAGCAACATCAGACTTCGAGAAGGTCTTTCTCTTGCGATCAAGAACCCAAACCATGTGTTGTATTCAGATGCATCGGATTTGGGTTAGGGAGCTCCACTGGACAGTCTGGAATGCTCGGGTCTTTGATCCACGGATCAGAAGGAACTCCATTTAAGGCAAGTAACATCTCTCCTTTGGCGAGATTTGTGCAAGGAAAAATGAATGTCTTGGCGGACTGCTTCAGCAGAAGAGGACAAGTCATCTCCATGGAGTGGACGTTGCATAAGACTGTGTGCGAGAAGCTATGGATGACATGGGGTCAACCCACCATAGATCTTTTTGCGACTTCTCTGACAAAGAGGCTCTCGACTTACTGCTTTCCAGTTCCAGATCCAGAGGCAGCCCACATAGACGCTTTCCTGCTGGACTGGTCTCACCTGGACGTTTATGCCTTTCCACCTTTCAAGATCCTAAACAAGGTGCTGCAGAAGTTCACCTCTCACGAAGGGACCAGGTTGACATTGGTTGCTCCACTCTGGCCCGCGAGAGAGTGGTTCACAGAGGTACTTCTATGGCTGGTAGACGTTCCAAGAAGTCTGCCGTTACGGATGGATCTCTTGCGACAGCCTCACGTAAAGAGATTTTATCAAAGCCTCCCCACGCTTCGTCTAACTGCCTTCAGACTATCGGAAGACTCTCTTGAGCTCGAGGGTTTTCGAAGGAGGCAGCTAGAGCGATCGCGAGGGCTAGAAGATCCTCTACCATCAGGATCTATCAGTCGAAATGGGAGGTATTTAGAGACTGGTGCAAGTCCTCCTCTATTTCCTCTTCCAAGTGCCTCTGTAGCGCAGATTGTGAATTTTCTGCCTTATCTGAGAAACGGTCGCTCCCTCTCTGCATCCACCATTAAAGGCTACAGAAGCATGTTAGCTTCTGTTTTCAGGCATAAGGGTTTGGATCTTTCTAATAACAAAGATCTCCAAGACCTGCTTAAGTCTTTCGAGACTTCCAAGGAGCGTCATATTTCGACTCCTGCTTGGAACTTGGACGTGGTCCTACAGTTCCTTATGTCAGACAGGTTTGAACCATTAAATTCAGCCTCCCTGAAGGATTTTACCCTCAAGACACTTTTTTTTGGTGAGCTTGGCTTCGGCTAAAAGGGTTAGTGAGATACAGGCTTTTAGCAAGAACATCGGTTTCTCCGCTAATAAAGCAGTATGCGCTCTTCAACTTGGTTTTTTTGGCCAAGAATGAACTTCCGTCTCGTCCTTGGCCTAAATCATTTGAAATCCCCAGTCTTTCTGAGGTTGTGGGGAATGAAGTTGAAAGAGTGCTGTGCCCCGTTAGAGCTCTTAATTTTTGTTTATCCAGAACTAAACCGCGACGAGGTTGTTCAGAGGCTTTATGGTGCTCCGTTAAAAAGCCCTCTTTGCCTATGTCTAAGAATGCGTGGTCTTATTTTATTAGACTTTTGATTCGGGAGGCACACTCAATTAAGTGAGAAGGATCATAATTTACTTAAAGTCAAGGCTCATGAAGTTAGAGCGATAGCAACTTCTGTAGCGTTTAAGCAAAATAGACCCATTAAAAGTATTATGGACGCGACTTTTTGGAGAGGCAAGTCGGTTTTCGCTTTATATTACTTGAAAGATGTCCAGACTCTTTATGAGGACTGCTACACACTGGGACCATTCGTAGCAGCGAGTGCAGTAGTGGGTGAAGGCTCTACCACTACATTCCCTTAATCCCAATATCCTTTTAATCTACTCTTGAAATTTTTAATCTTAATTTGGGTTGTACGGGAGACTAAGAAGTCTTTCGCAATCTTTTTGATTTGGCGGGTGGTCAAAATATTGTTTCTTGAGAGCGCCCAGATTAAGGGTATTGATGAGGTCCTGTTATAGGGGTGTTAACCCTGGTTATAGCAGATCCTGGGAGTCTTTCGGCATCCTAAGAGGATCGCTGGGCTTCATGAGGATAGCGGACTAATGAGGCAGAGTAATAATCAGAGTCTGCTTCCTTACCAGGTACCTATACTTAAGTCTGTTTTTTGAATAATTGTCAAAAACTCTTGAGCATATACGCCTTTATTGTATTAATACTGGTCTCTACCCACCACCATGGGTGTGAATCAGCTATTATATATTCACCGGCTAAGTTTAATATTTAAAAATGATATTTTGATTATAAAATAAATTTTTGAATACTGTATACTTACCCGGTGAATATATAAATTAAAGGCCCTCCCTTCCTCCCCGATAGAGACCTAGGGGACTGAGAAGAACTGGAGATGTTTACAAGTATATGCGGTATCTGGCCGATAGTCGGTGCTGGTGGGCACACCCGCAACCTTCACGGCGATCGCTCGCGAGTTTTTGGAATCTGTCGAGCCGTCAGAGACGTCAGCTATTATATATTCACCGGATAAGTATATTCAAAAATTTATTTTATAATCAAAATATCATTTTAAGGATATCGCATAATATCAGGTTATGTATTTCTTGATACGACACATGGCAATCTTCACCCCGAATAGATTTTACGACTACTACGGCGAACTATTCCTTGTTGCATTTAAGCATGGATAGCCACACAGAGTAGTTTCAGGTGGGGACTTTCGTTACATAGTTGTATACTCCTTTTTTGAAAAAAGGGAGGGTCCATCAGGACGACATGGCCATATCACCCAAAAATAGATTTTTTGCTTTGCTCAAAATCCGTTTTTTTGGGCTCAGCCTTATGGAAGTTTACCAGAGAATTACTTTAAAGTACTATATCTGTGGGTTTGTATAAGTGCCTTAACTTTGACTGAGTTCCTTATATGGTTCCTGCAGGGAAATTGTCAATATCGACTATAAGGTGTCAAAGTTTATATTCCGTAGGAACAAAGTGGAACTTTTAAAGATTACCAGGTTGTTCTTTTGGAGGTTATACTCTCAAGTATTTTATTTTAGGAAAAAATAAAAGACACTGGATCGTTTATTCTTATTCATGAAGGGCGAATAAGACGCAGATACAGTTTATACGTATTTTATTTGCATAGACAAATATAAAAATACAAAAGCAAAATGTATCATAAATTGAATCCTTGTGACATATTTACATCTTTGGGTAGATATAATTTTAACCTGTAAGGGAAGAAATACATATATTATAGAACATCCATAGGTACCACTCCCTTTTGTGAAATTACTTGATTGATTTTACTTAGATGTTGGATATGTCACAACACTGTACAAATGTTCACACGGCACTGGTGTTATTGGTTAGATTCTACACCTATATAGAACAGTCCGAAATTCACCATAGTGATTTTCATTAAAAGGTATTACACACGAAGATGCTAATACCTGTTCACCCAGTCCACTGTTAAGTCCCAAAACAGTCCAATGTTCATCGCAGCACTAGACGACAGGTTTTATAACACTACCTGCCGCCAACACAAAGTGTTTCATTTCATGCACTTCCTTCGCGTAATGTTTATAGAAAACTCTAGAAGATTTCCACCCTGTATATGAGCGGAGTCTATCAAAATCCATATGTTGAAAGGAGTTCAACGAGGAAGCAACTTTTCTAGGATCGTGACCTGTGGGTGTACTGTCAGGATCCGCTCTGCGAATAAAGTAGGTGAGTTTCGCCCTCAGTTGTTTTAGGGATAAGTTTGATCCTGAGGTTTTGCCTAGGAAGAGCTGTCCCTCCTTGAAGTCTGAAGTTCTTCGAAGATTGACCTTAAGACACTCTACTGGACATAGAGAGACATCTTCCTTCAGAGGGCAGATTCTCCAAGGACCCCACCTTTTGGTGGGCAGCTCATTTTTGGCGAGAAAGATAGGATCAGGAAAAAGATTCAGTTCTCCCTCTTCTGTGAACTGAATATGGCCCTCGTTTCTAGATAGGGCCACTATCTCACTAAATCTAGCGCCTGAGGCTATAGCCAACAAGAATATCACTTTCTGTGTTAGATCCTTTAGGGTACAATCTTTGTTGTTCAAGTTCGAAGCATAGTGCAAGACTTTGTCCAAGGACCATGATATGGGCTTTGGAGGGGTTGCTGGTTTGAGTCGGAATCTTATTGAAGATTTCGTTTGACAAATCCACCTGGAAGGCGTAAAGAAGAGGTCTAGTCAAAGCTGACTTGCACGTAGTTATTGTGGTGGAAGCAAGGCCTTGTTCATGAAGGTAGATGAAGAAGGAAAGGCAAAAGTCTATCGAGATTTTTGCCGGTCTGTTTGCTTTGACAAAGGAAACCCACTTCTTCCAAGACGATTCATATTGTCTTCCTTGTTGACTTTGACTTGTATTCTTCTATGAAGTCGATGTTGTCTTTTGAGATCCCGAACCTTTTCTTGGCTGCTAGGGCGAGAAAATCATGAGGTGTAGGTTTTGGGTTCTCAATGATGAAGCGTAGACAGTCGACTTCTGAACTAGTTGGGATAGAACTGGACTCGGTAGAGGAAACAGCTTCAGCTTCAGTTCTATAATTAGAGGGACCCAATTGCTTCTGGGCCAATACTGCTGTTGTTCCCCTGAAGGATCTCAGCTAGTTGAGGACCTTCAGTAGGAGATTTGTTGGTGGGAACAGATAGATATGATTCCATCTGTTCCAATTTAGGGACATAGCGTCCGTCGCTTCTGCCCGAGGGTCCTCGTAAGGGGCCACATATCGAGGTAGTTTCTTGTTGTCGCTCGTTGCGAAGAGGTCGATCTGCAGTTCCAGGACTTTTTCCAAGATGAAGGAGAATGAGTCTGTGTCTAGGGACCATTCTGTCTCTATCGGTTTTCGCCTGGATAGAGCGTCCGCTGTCACATTGCGGAACCCTTGAAGGTGAACTGTTGATAAGTGCCATCTTTTCTTCCTTGCCAAGTGAAAGATGGCTAACGTCACGTGATTGATGTAAGGCGATCTCGAGCCTTGTTGGTTAAGACATTTCACTATTACTTCGCTGTCCAAGACCAGCCTGATGCGGGCTAATCTATGAGGGGATAATTTCTTCAACGTTAGGAAGACTGCTATGGCTTCCAGAATGTTGATGTGAAAGGTCTTGAACTGGTGCGACCAGTTCCCTTGCACTTTCCTTTGATGGGAATGGCCTCCCCATCCTTCCGGTGAGGAATCTGTGTGAATGACCACTGCAGGCTGAGGTGGTTGTAAGGGAATTGTCCTTGTCAGGTTCTTGACCTTTGACCACAGCCTTAGAAGCGATCGCAGTAAGGTTGGTGTCAATCTCTGTTGATCTCTTCGAGCGTTTGATGCGTATCTTCTCCAGACTCCTGACGCATCCTTTAGTTGTGCTTTTAGCACTGGGTATGTCACTGCTGTGAACTGGAGAGAGCCCAGTACTCTTTCCTGTTGGCGTCTTGAAATCTCTTTGGATTTCAGTAGTCTGACAGAATCCGCAATCTTTCTCCTCTTCTTCGGTGGAATGGAGAGGTGGTGTGACTGCAAGTCCAACACATGCTCTCTACAGGCCCTCCTGACCTTTAGGAAAGCGTACATGTCCTTCACAAGGGTAGCCATTTGCATCTTGGCTAGGACCATGTACATATCTTGGGTGTTTGAGAGGCCTGCACTCATCTCCATACAGTTTTGGAGATACAAAGAGGCGGCTAGTCTCTCCTTCGTCTCCTGTTCCCTTCTCAGAAAATGTTCCGACAACTTTGGAGGGTTCTCGTTGAACTGTTGTCCTGCTATCTCTGAATCCAGTTTCGAGATTGAGAAGGTTAGATGAACCTTGTTCCATTCCTTCTCGCAGGTAGGCAGGGCTAGAGACAATGGTCTGCATTCCTCTAGCGTAGGGCATGGTTTGCCTGCGTCAACTGCTTCTAGCACGCAGTTGAGAGCTTTGGCCGAAAAGGGAAAAGCTCTGGAGGAAGGAGCAAGGAAGGTAGGGTGCCTCTTGCTCAAAGCTGAAACCTTCTAGTTGGTATAGCCGGCTTTCTTTAGGGTGCTAGTCAAGAGAGCCTGCGCCTTGTCATGTTCAAAGATTATGACCTCCTTAGGTTCCGTCTCCTCTCGAGATGCTGGTTCATCCCGCAATCTCACGTAACATTCTGGGTAAGCCGAAATGTTAGGCCAGAATTGGAGATCTTCTAGGGGTTTGGCCCCAATCTTGTTAGAGATGTATAACTTCCCATTCATCATGGGCATATACAGTACTCCGCATACCTCCAGGGGTTGGTTTCGGAGCACTGAGGTAAGTCGGAGACTTTGATAGGCTTGTGAGAGCCTCTGAAAACGTCCATACGTCTCGCTTCTCTGACTTCCCTCCTCATCTCTTGTTGTTCCTTGCAGAACGATTCCATAATCAGTTGCAGCTGTTCCATGAGCGCCTCGCCCTTGGTTAACAATGGGTCCGAATAAGGAGTTGGAGCCGAAGAGGTTGACGGCACAGGTTGATATGCTGTCACAGAAAATTGAGGGTCTTCTGTTATTGTTGATACGGATCCTTCTCCCTCCTCGGGTGGCTGGGCCACCTCTTCTTCAGGATTTTCTCGTAGAAGATCCTTTTCGGTGTCTGAGGACACCTCCGACATCCGTTCTTGATGGATGTCTATGCCTTCAAGAGCCCTGTTGATGTTAGCCTCTATCGTCAGCTGGATAAAGGGAGGCTTGACCTGTGCCTGAGGCACAACCGCTTTGGATTGGGCCTTAGGGAACAGAAGGCTTCTCATAGCTTTGTTTGGTAGGTAAGGTCCTGGAGAGTTCTTTTGGAACCCTTTTACCCACTTACGAAGCGTTTCCCTCGCAGTATCCCTCGACTCCGTCATCTCAGGATTACCGAAACCATCGGTCATCAAGGCCGAGCAGACGGTGCAACCCTTCGGATCCCAATACCTCAGGGTTTCAGTTGCGATGGAACAGGGGTCATGAGACCTGCACATCTTGTGGCCACAAAAGTCCCTACTTTTGTGGTTGCAGAACATGACTGCACACTTCACCTTAGCCTCCTCCTGTAAGGAAAGAAAGAGTGAAATGAGTATGGGGTAATTTATCTCTCAGATAAATTTTAACATGTATTAAAATAGTATTCATTACTATTACAGTGATACCTCGGTAGTCGAACGACTCTATACTCGAACAATTCGGAGTTCGACCAAAATTTTCGAGAAATTTTTGCTGCGGTGCTCGACCAAAAATTCGGTACTCGACCAGCCGAACACGTGACGACCGCATGGGCTTTGTGATGATCGCGCCATCTCGGCCACTCTCGCTTGTTCGGGAAGCATCAGTTCTCTCGAGAGCGTCACTCAGACAACGCGCGATCAGCATTCGTTGTGATTTAGTGATTTTCAGTGCTTTTAATTGCTTTTTTAGCTTTCATAATGAGTCCCAAGAAAGTAATGAGTGTTAAGGGGAAGGAGAAGAGGAAAACAGTGCGAACAACGATCGAGTTGAAGAAGGAAATTATAGCGAAATATGAGAATGGTGTACGAGTGTCCGATTTAGCGGTAGAATACGGAATGGCGAAGTCGACCATTTCTACGTTTTTAAAGCATAAAGAAATGATTAAGAAGGCGAATGTTGCAACGGGAGTTACGGCGGTAACTAAGCAAAGGCCACAAGTGATTGAGGAGATGGAAAAGTTGCTTTTAATATTTATTAAAGAAAAACAGTTGGCCGGGGAAAGTGTTAGTGAAGCGTTCATTTGTGAAAAAGCGTTGCATATCTATGAAGAATTAGTGAAGAAAAGTCCGAGTACCAGTGAAAGTGATTCATTTACATTTAAAGCGAGCAGGGGTTGGTTTGAAAAGTTTCGTAATAGAACAGGTATTCATCGTGTTACTAGGCATGGGGAGGCAGCTAGTTCGGATCAAATTGCAGCCGATAAATACGTGGGGGAATTCGATCGGTACATAAATGAACAAAATTTGATCGCACAACAAGTCTTTAATTGTGATGAGACTGGGTTATTTTGGAAGAAAATGCCAGCCAATACGTACATTACCAAGGACGAGACGAAGATGCCAGGTCACAAGCCAATGAAAGATAGGCTAACATTGTTGCTGTGTGCAAATGCAAGTGGCGATTGCAAGATCAAACCCTTGTTAGTGTACCACTCGGACAACCCCCGGGTGTTCAAACGAAATAATATTTGTAAAAGTGCACTACCAGTTATGTGGCGCTCGAACACTAAATCTTGGGTCACAAGACAATTCTTTACTGAGTGGATAAACGAAGTGTTTGCCCCCCAGGTTAAGGCTTACCTCATTGAAAAGAGCTTGCCAATGAAATGTCTTCTGGTTATGGACAATGCTCCTGCACATCCTCCAGGTCTCGAGGATGACTTGAAAGAAGAATACAGCTTTATCAAAATCAAATTCTTGCCCCCCAATACTACTCCCATACTCCAGCCCATGGACCAACAGGTCATTTCAAACTTCAAAAAACTCTATACCAAGGCCCTTTTCAGAAAGTGTTTTGAAGTGACCAGTGACACGAAGTTGACCCTAAAGGAATTCTGGAAGGAACACTTCAGCATCCTCAACTCTGTTAACATGATTGACCAAGCTTGGCGAGGTGTGACCTATAGGACATTGAACTCTGCCTGGCGTAAGCTGTGGCCATCATGTGTCACAGAGAGGGAGTTTGAAGGTTTCCAACCAGAGGCGGGTCCAAGCACTGCTACCCCTGTAATTTCTGATGACACTGATGTCGTTGAGGAAATTGTTGTCATGGGCAGGAGTTTGGGGCTTGAGGTCGACAAGGATGATATTGATGAGCTTGTAGAAAGCCATTCTACCGAGTTGACTGTGGAGGAATTGTTGCACCTGCAACAACAACAGCAGCAGGATCTGATTGTGGAGCAGGAATCTTCAGAAGAGGATGAGGTAAGGGAGGATGTTCCAAGTTCTCTCATCAATGAAATTTGTTCCAAGTGGGCAGATGTGCAGGCTTTTGCTGAAAAATACCACCCAGAAATTGCAGTAGCAAACCGGGCAGTGCATATGTTTAATGATAGTGTCATGTATCATTTTCGAAGAATACTGCAGAGGAGGAAGAAACAATTAACAATAGACCAGTTTTTCACAAAAGAAAAGAAAGCTGCTACATCAAAGCCTGTTTCTCCTCCAAAGAAGAGACAAAGAAGAGAAGAAACCCCTGAAATAGATCTGCCCACCCTTTCATTGGAGAGAGAAACAACTCCTGAAGGAGAACTACCCCGCCACATCATGGAAGGGGACTCTCCTTCCAAGCAGTAACCTCCCCCTTCCATCCTCTCCACATCCATCCCTGTATGCCATCGAACCGCTGCTCAAAGGTATGTTCACTACAGTACAGAAAATGGTTTAAAATTGTTTTATTTTAGTACAGTAAATGGTTTAAAATTGTTTTATAGGATTTTCTGACCAATTTCATACACATTTAGATAATTATTGTTGTTTAGGTACACGTTTTATTAATATTTTGGGCCTGTTCGAGTGCTTGGGAACGGAATAGAATATATACCATTATTTCTTATGGGGAAAAAAAATTCGGTACTCGAACAAATCGGAGGTCGAACACGGATCTCGAACGGATTATGGTCGAGTACCGAGGTATCACTGTATTATTATAGCTTAGGATAGTAAGCTAGAAAGGAAATAGGAAAGACACATATCTGTGTTTCCCTTCCAGGCAATTGCTGTGACTTCCCACAATATTAATATTTTTAATTTTCTTATTAGGGAAAATACAGAGTGGAATAACTCTCGTACATAGAGCCAAAGTCAGTGGATACTAACACTAACTCCACCACTTGTAGAATATTAATACTGAAAGGTAATCATTGGTGTTCCGATGATCTAGGATACATCAGAATGTTGAAGGAATACTTTACCTCAACATTTTCTAAACAGTCTCAACAATGGACTGTGAAAGGATACACAGAGTATGTTGGAAATTCATACTACTCTATCATTATATACTATAGTTGTCTAACTGCTGTATTGCTATACTGCAAGAATACTGGCTACTGTATTGTCTTATACTGTAGTTTTGCTGGTATGCTACTGGGTTAGGCTAGTACCTTACGGCACTAGCCGACAAAGAGAGAGAAAGAATAGAGAGAAGGACTACCATATTATTATAGTTTAGTACAATAATCAGGGTTGTAGGGACTACTGTCTCAACTGCCTTCTTTCCAGAATGAGGATTCAAATGGAAGGGGAGAGAATACATTGATTCTAGCTTCCATCCAGCCACAATTTCTGTTGCCGACTGAACTGCCGGTTACAGGGTTTGTGGAAGGCAGTCCAAGGGACGACTGAAGAATACTCAAAGTTGTAATGGGTTTCCCACTGGCAGCCGTCAGGGCCGGCTCAACCTTTCCCGGAGCTATGCTTCTGTTAGGGAGATGGTCGAAGCAGCAACCTAACCGCCTTTGTAGGAGCCCGGCCGGTAACCCAGTCAGCCCGACAAGCGGGGGTGATTGTAGAATACCGGCCACAGGAATCGTGACTGCTTAGGCAGAAGGGGGAATGGAAAGGGTCTTATATTTTACGTAGAAAGGTGGCGGCAGGTATGCCTCCTACTTTTGGCTGTAAATCAATGAAACATAGTTTCCTATACCGGCACCGTCTTGAGCGGCAGAGGAATAACGATTTCCTAGCCGGAGACATTGCCGGATATAAGACATGTCTTCTAGTCCACATGGGAGAAATGTGGCGGCAGTTATACTACCCCCTTTGGTTGTGGGCTAGGGAAGCCGAGCTTCCTATGTCGGCAACGGTGTAACCGGCAGGGGAGTGACTATTCCCCCATCGGTAGCGTTGTCGGCAACAAGACAGAATACCCTGAATTACTGTCGTATTTTAAAGTCGAAATACTCACCGGCAAAGAAGATCAACAGAAAACACTATCCCAGTAAAGCCGGAGTGCACTACTCAATGGCCATGACAGAAGATAGGGTTGTCGCCTTGAAATAAAATAGTGGTTTGTGTCTAAGAAAACTTTAATGGTTTGTGGCTATGAAATAATTATGTTATACACTGTATTGTTATAAGACACTTAATTTTAGTGACCCCTCTGTGTCCTCCAAAAATGCCTTAATCCGTTATTATTATTTTTTTTCAGGTATTGACAGCAGTCCCCTACACTTAGTAGGGAGTTTAAGGAAAGTTTATTCTTCAGAGTACTATATGTAAAGTATATAGAAAAGAGTGAGTACATCCGTCCCGGGAATCCAATGTATCGCAAAACATTATGAATGTGGATTATTTCCTGATATCAGTGTGTAGTACAGGTAGTCTGTGATGCTGCTCTGTATTCATATTATCTTGCCTTTTAACTAGAGGTAAGCTACTGTGTTGTTATATGAGTGAGATGAAGGAAAAGAATTAGCTTATGATATGTTAGTGTGCTGCAATCAAGGAAAAAACTGTAATGAGGTGTTGTATTAAGTAAAGTGCAATACTTTTCATGCTGTCCCTTCAATGTTATGTCAACACTTCTGAAAGCTTACAGAAACTTTGGTGTAAGAATGAATTGTGTGATGTTGTGATTGTAAGTAATGATGGAAGACAGACACTAGCCCACAGCTGTATTTTGGCATGACATTCTTCAGTTTTAGTTGCCGTACTTCAAAGCAGATTGGCGGCAGAGCATGACTGGTCAATATTAAGGCCATTGATTATTAACATTGGGGAAGTTTCGGTAAAGAATTCGGGCATTGAGGGTTCTGCAGTCATGGTCTTGTTAGGATTTTAAAGTTCCATTTTGTAACTGTATAGTGGTATATCTTGCATGTAGCCTAATATTTTTCTCTTGCTTGTACAATATGCAAAAGGGGTGTTGATTTTGCCTTTAATTGATTATTTGAATTGACAAAACGATGTTAATTTATTCCTAACAGTTTTTTCCCCTTTACAAATAAATTTTTTTTTTTGCTTGTTTTTATGAATACAGCATTTATTTCAGTTCCTTACACTATGATATCCCTTTCTCAGCCACTGTTTTTTTAATCTTTCAGATAAGTTATTTATCATAATTATTTTTCCTCCCACACTGTGTCTTGTTGTCAGATTGAAAAAAAAAAATTTCCCTTTCATGTAATGTTTGGACATTTCTTTACCCAAGTTTGAAACCATCTTACTTAAAGAATATATAGCAGTATAAATTCTGCTAATTTCCCGGAAATGAATCAACGGTCATCTTACATGTTAATCCAGCTAGCCCAAGGAAAGGGAATTTAGGAAGGAAGAAAGATTCTAGCTGGATCACCTTGCCCTGTATAAATCAAGGGGTGGTGCCCAGAGCTCCATTCTCTTGATCTGTTACCCAGATTTTTGGGTATTCCACCGTTGTATATTTGTTGTGTAGTGAACGTCGGGTTGTGGTTGGCATTTGGACACTAGGCAGTTTGGGTGCTACCTCTGGCCACAGTCCGCAAACCACTACAGCCTGGGCTGGCGGCACTCAGGGTGAAGGAAGGGTTTATCCTCATTTTCTCTAAAAGAGAAGAGTATCGAATTATGCTAGTAATTCTAGGAGTTATCTATATCTCCGACCGAATTAATAAAACGCTACTAGAGGTAAAGGGGGGATAAGGTTACTATAGTATACTAAAATGTGTTAGGCTAGCCTAACTCGAGTCGGGATCTCGGCTACGCTAGTACCACCAAGGCCCTATCGTATACGATCGAAACGTTTTATTCGGAAGAGGAATATTACAGGTGTAGATCTTATCTTCACTAGTATAATTTTGCCAAAATAGCTAGAATTTCTTTATAGCTAAATACCGGGGACATCGTACTACTAACTAAATAAAGAATTTATGGAGTAAGACAGCGGTCCTAAAATAGGCGCCTCCAGTGATGGCATTGCACCGCTTAACATACCTAAATTATGTTAATTTAACTGTGAGAAGGGAGCCAAAAATAATACACAGGAAAGATTAAATACTCAACTTTCCCGAGGATGAAGATGCTGGAGATTGCATGGTAATATTCCTTGAAAAACAGTAACAACACCAAGAGCAACGTGGGAGTACACCGTGCTTAAATGGCTACGTTTAAAGGAATAGTACGCCGTAGTAGTACGGGGAGAGGATCCACCAGGTAACCTTGATAACGGCTCCCCTTCAATTTCGCCACTCTTCCCCCTCAAAGCGTAAAATCTATTTGGGGTGAAGATTGCCATGTGTCGTATCAAGAAATACGTCCCCTGATATTATGCGATATCCTTAAAAGTTATATTAAGGATACTTGTGCCAGGAGTTAGAATTCTGGAAACCTGTGGTTAATTCTCTGGGAGTATCACTGTAGCCAATTATCCCTTAGAAAGTTGCCTAAAGGAACCTTCCATCAGGACGACATGGCTGAGCCCAAAAATTACTTTGTAATTTTACTTGCAGGCTAGCGTAGGTAGTCATTTCCTGGAGATAAGGCAGATGACAATGTTTTTTATAATTCCAAGGTGCCCCTGTATACAGTTACTTTCTTATACAATTTGTTTATCATAATTATTATTTTGAATACCCCTCCCCACTTTCTGCACTTAGTAATCCTATTTGGTTTCTTGGATAATTAAGGAATTAGAGTTAATAGGAGACATGGTGATTTCCTTTAGAAAATGTGTCTTATCGGAATACTGTAATGCTTTGCTTCTGTAAGGACAACATCCTACAATGCTTGCAGCAATATTATCATCTTTGTATATATTTTTCTGTACATATTATTTATTCAGTCCAACGCAGAATCATCTGCCCTTCATTTCTATATTCATTTCATTATTATATGTCAAGCGTGGGCTTTCATATTTATTGTAATGTTAACTGTAGAGAAAACAAATGTCCCGCATTTTTTCACCTGTTCGCGGTCGGTCAGCCACCTTGCTACTTTGCCATCCGCACAGGTCAATGTACTATGCCCGTGTTGGAAATAAAGCATCACTTGTCTATGATGTGTCATCTCGAACCCTCACACTCCTTTCAGTTATGAATCACTACACTAAATATTTACCATAACCAGGAGCTGTGTTTATACATAAATGTGAGAGGATTTATTCATGTACTGTAATAAGTAGTTTCAAATTTGTTGTGTTCATTTTTTATATTATCCTGATTATACTTTTGAAATAAAGAATTTTCTTATCTTCATTTGATTGTAGAACAGTAGGTCATGTGTTGTTGTGAATGAATATTCATTATTGCAAATACTTTCATCTCTATATAATGAATGGTACATTTATTAATCGATGATAATATTACAGGAAAGCTGAGGAGTAACCAAACGCTGTCATTTTTAAAGATGCCAAAACTACTTCAAGTGTGGTCATTTGAAGAAAGACTATCAAATAAAGATAAAGAAGATCTCTTAAAATATTTTGGTGCTGATAGTGTGCAACATATTCCTAGACGTGGCAGAGATGTGGCAGTACTTGCTAGGTAAGTCTCATGCAATTTCCAACTACTGTTTATTATGTGGTAAAACTTTCAATCCTGCATATGGATTTGATAATTTACAAGTACAGTAAACTCTTGTTATGGAGAATTCCTCTTTCAAGAGTTATAGAGATATAACAGTGTACCAGGGAAGGTGTAGGCTAAAGATTTTATTTATAGTGATTAGAGAAATGAACAATGTTGATGATTTGTGGATTGAGTGATATTATGAAACAGTTGTGGGAGATATGAAACAGTTAACTAGGATGTAGAAATAAAGTGATAGGGGGTTAATGTGAAAGATCAGGTGGATGTGTAACTTTTAGAAGGTATTTTTTTTTTTTTAAAGCAATAGGTAGGTTTTGTAATGGAGGTTATTAGCGAGTGTTAAAAGGTAGAAAGAAAGGTAACTGGTTTGGTGTAAGAAATGATATACAGTACAGGATCATGTTTTCAGGAATTTTAGCCTTTTTACGGAGTATGTGTTGAAATAAGCCGGGCCAAGGGATGTAGATGAATTAAAATGGGGAAGAAAAATTAATGTTAACGGAATATGAAGTGTCTTTTGTTATCATAGTGTTCGTGGTTGAGGCATTTGCCGTGCAAACCAATGCTCGGGTGACCAGTTTTGAGGGTAATACTGCTAAAGCCATATGAGCTCATTCTTACTGAATGAGATCTATCTGCCATATCCTTAGAAATGGAAGGCTTTTGTGGTCATATAGATTACCAATCATAGGTCTCAAATGATAGTACTGTATATCAAAAACAATATTATTGTCATTTTGTTTGGTTAAGGTCAAGGAATGTATTGGTAACTGAACAAGTTATGATAATTTTTCTAAATTTTTACATTTCCTTTTCTATACTGTACTATTATAAAAAACTTTAAAATTCATCCATTAAGGGGTTAATCTATGCTGATTTCTGTGCTTAAGCACATAGGATTAGATTTTTTCATATAAGACATTCTAGCATGTTTTTTAGGTCATTTAATATTGAAGAACATCCAAGAGTCAAAAGTTCATTTGTACCGGCATTACTGATATGTAAAAGGGATTTTGACGAAGGAAAAATCTATTTCTGGGTGAGGAACCTGTGTCACCAAGTGAAATGCTCCTTAAAGCACCATTTCAAAGGTATAAATACTGCTAAATATACCAGAGAAAAAAGTTGCATGGAATGTTAGGAATATATCCAGCTCGCTCACCCCTAAAGGGTGTCGGTATTAAAACTGGGGCGAGTGATACCACTCCCAGAGATCCCTTTCCAATTAGACTTCTCCCTCCTCAAAATCCCCCGTTACTACGAGGTGTCGTTCACTACAGCTACTGCCCCCCCCCCCCCCCCCACCACCACCACCACTACCTATCCTTCTCCCATCATTCCTATTAGCATCCCAAGCTTGGGCCAGCCTAGGGTGAGGAAAAAGGTGGGAGGGTTCACGGGGCGACACAGGTTCCTCGTCCAGAAATAGATTTTTCCTTCGTCAAAATCCCTTTTCTGGGCTCAACCTGTGTCGCTCCGTGAAATAGTAACAGAGAATTGGCCTCATAAGCTTGGAAATACACAAAAAGTTAATGAACTGAATTAAAATTAGAGTACAGTAATTCAATTAAGTGTGTTTTACTAAAATCCTTAATATACCAATCTCTTAATTACACCCCAAATCAAGGTCAATATTAAGGTAGGGGAGAAAGGGAAGCAGGTGCAGCCCTGCTCCTTATTTAGGAGACAAGGCACTAAGAGGGAAAATATATATGAAGATAGGACCCTGTTATAATGGTTGTGTTAAATCTGGAGGAACCACTATATCTTTTTAATCTTGGGCATGTGGTACAGATTCCGGCTTGGTTCTTTTGATAAAATACAGAATCTATTGTCTGATTCCTTTCAGAAGGTCCTGAAGGTCTATTTAAATTGTCTTCCAGAGTGATAACTGGGCACAGAGATAGATCCTGTGGAAGTGGGAAAATCTTCCACTGGGACCATTTATTCTGTGGACCCTCATTCTTTTCTAAGAATTTTCCATCTAGAGAGAATAAAATTCCACCAGAAGAAAGAAATCAATATGATTTGGTTCTCTAGATAATGCTGAGAGTTCAGATAATCTGGCTCCTGAGGTTAAACTTATCAAAAATAACGTCTTCCTAAGAAGCGCTATATAAATGTATGAGTCAATATCAGTCAGAATCTAGATCAAGGACATAATCTAAAACCCATGAAACTGCGTGAGGGCGAGTTACTGGTTTTAGTCTAGTACAGGCTCTTGGAACAGACGAAAAATATGAATCTGTAAGATTAAAATTGAACCCGATCTGAAATATTTTCTTTAAAGCAGATTTAACCTTAGTAATAGTATTATTGGCTAGACCTCTTTCCAAGAAAGTTCTGAAACAAGTAACTGCCAGATTCGTAGTCAGCGTCCAAACCTCTGAGTCTTCCAGAAATTGGCTAACTTCCTTACATCAGAATCATATTGCCGAAGGGTAGAAGCCCATATTCTTGACACTAGGGACAAGGTGTTAAAAGCGTCAATCTCAGCATCTCTTTGTGCTGCAAATCTCAGATTGTCCATAAAGTGAAGGCACTCTGAATTCATGAGGAAGCAGACACACTGTGAGATAGTACCATCCGTGCTAACTTGGTTCGGGAGTCCGCCGAGGTCGGAGTCCTAGTTCCACCAAGATAGGGAATCAGTTGCATTGGCCAATTGAGGGCTACGAGGGCAATCCGACCTTTGAAAGTCCTGAGCATGTCCAAGACTTTCAATAGCATGGTTAAAGGTGGAATCAGGTAAATCCTCCGTCAGTTGTTCCAATCTATGGACATGCCGTTTGTGACATAGGCCAGAGGGTCCAGGTTGGGGGCCACATGACATTGTGGCTTGTGGTTGGATTCCGTGGCAAATAGGTCTACTTGGAGACCCGGAACCTGTTGGTAGATCCAGTTAAATGACTTTTTGGCCAAGGACCATTCCGACTCCTGCGGAGGTGTCCTTGGTAGATCATCCTCAGCCACATTTCTTACCCCTGCCAGGTGAACAGCTGACAGGTGGCAAAGGTTCCCTGTCGCCATTGAAAAGATAACTACTATCACTTAATTTACGTCACTTGATTTGGAACCTCCCCTGTAAATACAGTGGACTATCACCTGGCTGTCTAGAATTAGACTGATATGTTGTTTCTGTGACGGGGAAAGACTTTAAATTAGAGTCAAGAACATTTCCTTGACTTCTAAGATATTGATGTGTAGTTGTCGGAGTGTCACTGTCCACAACCCCTGGACCTGTTCGTATTGGGAATAGCCTCCTTAAATGCTTAGGGAGTCATCTAAATGGACCACCAATGTTGTCGCTGGGAATCGTAAAGGTACTGAGTGTGCTAGGTGTTTGACCTTCGTCCATTGTTGAAGTTATTCCCATAGTGTAGGTAGAACCCGAGAAATTTTGTCTCGATATTTCTCGTTCTCTTTGGACCGCCAAACTCGATTGATGTCTTCTAGATTGACTCTCAGTAATGTGTCTGTTACTGAGGGAAACTGGAGTAAACCTAGGATTCTTTCTTGGTATCTCCGGGTCGTTAGTTTGTCCTTGAGAGATCCTCTTGTGTTTCTTACTATCTCTATCCTTTTCTGTGGTGGAATCGACCACTTGTGTGTGGTCAGGATCCATTAAAGACCTAACTACTGGAAGCATGTTGCTGGAGAAAGACGGAACTTTTTGAAATTTATTTGGAAACCTAAGTATTCCAGAAATTTTATTACTTTGCCCGACGCTTTGTGGCATTCCTTGACGCTGTTGGCCCAGATAAACCAACCGTCTAGGTAGGCCACTAACTGTATTCCTTGAGTCCTCATCCCTTGGACTATTGTCTCCTCCAACTTAGTGAATAACTTGGTCGCTATGTTGAGTCCAAATGGCATCACGTTGAATGTGTAAGCCCGTTTGCCTAGCTTGAATCCTAGGAAAGGACGAAAAAGCCATGCTATCGGAACATGAAAATAAACGCCTGTAAGATCTATAGAGGTGGTGACGGCCCCATGGGGACAAAAGGTCCTGACCTGTGAGACGGTCAGCATATGGAACTAGTCGCATTGAATGTATGTATTCAAATAGGACATATTTAGGTTACTCTTTGTCCGAGTTTTTCTTAGGCACTCTGAACAAACGTGCCTGAAATTTTTAAGCATATTACCTCTTTTATTGCTTTCTTCAGATCTCCTGTGTAAAGTGTTAAGTCTGCCGTTGGAATCTGATAAAAACTGGTTGGTGGAGGGGGCTTTTTTCATCCATATCCACCCCAGAACTTTCATTACGACGTATGCCAATTGCTGAACACCCAACGGCTCCGAAAGAGGTACAGCCTTCCTCCTACCTGGGGAGAGTCTATGCAGGAAGGCTCCCCTAGCTCTACTACCTCTCGCATGCGTATTATATCCGTGAAACACTCCCTGTGTTTCGAAGGAAGGATGATACGCCGGAGACGCAATAAACGGAGTAGTGGCTGCTATCGGTTGTTGAGGTGGTTGGCTTACCCACACATATTGATTTTGTGGCTGAGTTCTTGAGGTGGAAGGCTGGCTTACCTGGGATACTGGCATTGCTTGTAGCACATCCTGAGCCTGTGGCCTTTGGAAGGACTGAAACTTCCTTGGTCATCTCCTGCCTCGTGATTGCGGTCCGGTGGGCTCGAATTGTCTTTTGGAATTAGACCCCACCGGACTCTGAGGCTTTGGTTGACTCCAGCTGCTTCTCCGAGGGCGCTATTTACCACGTCCTCCGGGAAGAAGTCCCCTCCCCAGATCGAGGCCTTAAGTGACCTGTTAGGCTCATGCCTGAAGGAGTCCTCAAGTAAGACGAGCTTTCGGTAAGGGCGACGGACAACTGCAAAGTCATATGTATCACACTGTAGTGCGTGAGGCAAAGACTTTGTTAGGATCTTAAAAAAGTGGCTCCTCTCGTAGACTAACAAAGTCATCGCCGTCAACGTTGCTGAGTTGATAGATCTACCCAGCCTGGCTCTTGCACCGTATTCTATTTTAACCAGAGAGTCTAGAAGTCTGGGGAGGCATTCACTAAACTGTGTGGTGACACAGTCCTAGTACTGTACAATGACCCTGCCGTGAAAGTAGCTGGTGCATCGATCCAGCATTCTTGGCCTCCTGGGAACAACAGGGTAGTTAATTCCGTCTTCCGTAGTTGCGGCGTGGCCTTGCCTTCCATATCCACCTGTAAGGTAAGGCCTATTACCTTGGTGGTACATGGTGTCGGGGTTTGCCCGTCCACCTCGAACATAGTGTATGTATTGTTATGAGGGGTTAACTTGCTATTGACACAGTCCGACTCATTTAAAGTCCGGACCCAGTCGGACCGAGCTTGCTCGGCGCTCATATCAAAGGAAGATGAATTGTAAACCTGGCGGATATCATTCAAAATCTACCGGTCGGGTACCACCTCCTGCTATTGTCAACATGCCCTCTGAGAACGGGGCATGAAGAGCCAAGCGCCACGGGCCGTTCTAAACGATCGCCGGGAGCTTTGAGACGTCCGGAACCACAAACTACCGTTGATGTGGTAGTCTGGACCGCACGGATTTTCTATCATATTTTCCTGATTTTGCAGTCCCTGGCCCAAACCGTCCATAGACAGCAGACGATTGGCAATTGGACCAAACTGGGACTGGACTACACTACGCAACCTCTCCATGAGCTGACTCGAGAAGGCCACCGGACCGAAATCAAATTCCGGCGTCTGTCCCTTTGAGCTTCTTGCTCTTGACCCCTGACGTGGAGGATTAGATCCTGCCGAGTCCGTCAGTAGCTTAGAAGCCGAGGATGGTCTGGTTGGGAGTGGTTTGGGTAGCCTAAAAGGCTTGCCCTCTTTGGGTAGGGCCGACCTCATACGTTTTACCTTAGAGGCCACTGAGCATGGCACCCGGCATGAGATCGGCAGACCTCATGCCCACACGACTGCTGCAGCACAGCAGTGCATGTTGCCTCCTGACAGCATACCACCTGTAAGTCAATTTGATACATGGATATCATACTTGATATTGCCGGAAAAACCGGTGACAAATATAGTTATGTTAAATCCACTGTGGTTAGCTCAGCGGAGTCGTAGTCTTTCTTACCGTTTTACAATAGAACCCTAATATTCTGTTTTCCTTCTTCCACCATCTCCTGTCATCCAAAGTATTGCCACACAAATGTGTGAAACCAGTAGAAATGGCGGCTGGATTATTCTTGGACCAGTCCGCTCTCTCCAGAGCGAAAAATTCCACTATGAAACTTCTCTCAACCTTCCATATCCCTACTGGAGTAGGATGTACTTATAAATGAATAAAGGTTGGGACAAGGAGATACAAGGAAACCAGAATTAGAGACACCAATACTGTTGCCGGAATACTTGGTTGGAAGTATGAATTCCCACTGATGTAAATCCGGCCCATAACAATATAAATTCAAGAACTACAAATCTCCGTCTGTAACTCTCTTCGGAACAATCATACCGCAAATATCCTGTAATATAAGAAATCAACCTACGGGATCAGAACAGTGTAAAAATTTTATCTGAATCCGATCAAAGAAACATAGTAACTATCTCATGGATACGATTTCAAGTCATCCCAGCCCTCACGGGACGGAAGAATATCGAAGATGGAATTCCGGGAATAGAGGGGTACGCGGTATGTAGCAAGGTTCACTCTCAGTCCACCTCGACTGGTGGCCATCCATGATTAACCGAGGAGAGAGCGCTATTTGCATCGACTCACAGATCGGGAGAGCTATCTCTCTCTCTCTCTCGGCTGTCTCCCTTCTCTCCTTAGTGTATAACTCGAGCCTACTTCCCGAGGTTAGGGTGCGGCGAGTAAGAATTCCACTGAGTAAAATAATTTGGCATATGAATATGAAATTAACTTGTGCCGGGTACCCCAGCAGAGATCAAACATGATAAAAGTATATACTGTATATATAAAATAAACTAAAGAAATTAAATCCCACTGTGACACCCAGCAGAAAATAGCGTGCTTAAGCTAAAGGAAATAATACGAAATAGCATTCAAAAAACATTTTACGCCTCTGTCATGAAAAAAATAGTCTTTATTATGAGTTCTTAGCACATGGGATACCCACCGGGGTGGGGAGCATAAGCAAGAAGTGACAACCAGACTAGAAACAACCATCGAAGTCCGTAGACTCCGGAATGAATGAAATTAAATGAATTGAACCTAATGACAGGAAGGTCGAAAATAAATACCATTGTGGTGCCGGAAAACATGCGTAAATCCGGTGCAAAAACACAATGCTACGTAAGCAATGTAGCGCCGGAAGAAATGCGTCGCTAAAAACAAATGCTATGTATTAACTCTAACATAAACTATAATCTCCATCGCAGCCCCTCTCCCTCATGAACCAACCATCCGTAAAATTACGTAAACAAATATAGGATAAAGCAAGGTATCAGAACAGAGTAGGATGTGTGAATCCGATCAAAGAAACATAAATACCATTTTTGGGCTCAAGCCATGACGTCCTGATGAAAGGTTCCTTTAGTAGCTTCCCAAGGGTATATATGACTACAGTGATATTCCCAGAGAATCAAACCAAAGGTTTCACAGAATTCTAACTTCTGGCGCGAGTACCCTTAAGATTATTCTCAAGGGTATCGTATATAATCAGGGGACGTATTCTTGACACACCACATGGCAATCTGCACCCCGAATAGCCTTTACGCTTCGAGGGGGATACGTGGCAGAATTAGAAGGGTAGCCGCAATAGAAGTTACCCTGGTTCCCCTACTACTATCGTATCACAACCGCGCCCACTCCCTCTGGTGGTCATTTCTTTATTTGTAGCACCTCGCTACAGTGGTGTTCCCTGTTGGTCTGACATTTTCGATTGATTTCTAGGAATCTTTATGCTTCTACGGCTTCTTTCTCCATCCAGAAAGTTGAGTATTTATTCTTTACAATATGTATTTTAGTTTCAACCTCACAATGAAATTAGTGTAATTATTGTGTTTGGATCTACGCCAGTCACCGGTGTCGCCATAGGCGCCGTCGTTCTTTGGGCATGTGTTATTTAGTTAGCAGAACGACATTTCTGGTTTAAATAGCATTAATTGTTATCATGAAAGCTATTTAGGCATTTTATAATGTAAAGATATTTATATGCATAATTTTCCCTTTTTCTGTGTCGATCGTATATGTCAAAGTTTTGGTGATTTTCGGTAACCGAGATCTCACCTTGTCTAGGTAACCCAACCTAGACAACATATACTTTCGACATTTCCCCGGTTACCCTTGTGTGTCGGTTATCATTCATTGGAGATTGATATCTCCTGGAATTATATTAGCCGTTACTAGTCTCGAATAGAGATCTATGGGTAATCTCTCTTCCCTTTGAGAGTAGTCTTAGGCTACAACTCTCTGCGTCGGCCTTGAATTTCAAATTCAGGCATGACTAGCCTAGAGTTTTCTGTCTCATCCCTTAACAGCAGACGGCAAGTTTTGGGATTCGATCAGAACCTCAGAGTATTTAGTCTTTTGTCGGCAGTCGGTCGGCAGGGTGATTGCATTCCCCTGCCGGCTGAGCTGCCGGCTGAGCTGCCGGCATAGGGGGCTAGCCCTCCCTAGATTACACCTGAAGTGGTTGCATGATGCCGCCACCTTCTCCCTGTGGTCTAGTAGACTAGTCTTATGCTCGCAGATCCTAGGCTGTAGAGTAGTATACTCTTGTGGCCTAGGATGGCGCCGGCATTGGAACTCTGTTTCTCCCTTGTTGAGGGAATGGCATGGACTGCCGTCCCCTTAACTGTATCAGCATTTCCTAAGCTGAAGAATAGAAGATTCTCCTGCCGCTTGGGGTTGTGCCAGTACTGAAACAGAGTTTCTTCAAGGTGTGTAGGTCTGGCAACATTGCCGGCCCCTCCCATACCTCATATAGGACCCTTCCCCCCCCCCCCCCGTTCTTTTACGATGGCCGAGCCATTGTCTTTCTTGAGCCGGCGTCCTGCAACCTTACCATTGCCGGTGGGTTGCCGGAGCTGGCCAGACCCCTTCTCCTCAGCTGACGGCTGTTGGCGACTGATGGCTTCCGGCGGCCATGACGGCTATGGGTGGGAGGTCCCCTTTGTCACCAAGGTTCTCCAGTTCTCCCTTACTGCTGGCCACAACTTCTGTTGTCGTCGTGTTGCTATGGCCGGCAGTAGACCGGCACAGATAGGTACTGACTCAGTCGGTAACATGCCGACTGTATTAGTGCTGCCGGAAGCTGGCTTACAGTGGTAAGCCGGCAATAGTACTGTGGCTAGATGGAAGCCTGAATGTTACATTCTCCCCTTCCATTTGAACCTTCTTTACGGAGAAAGGCAGTAAAATTAGACTTCTATATCCTTTATTACTGTATACATACACAGTAATAGATAGCCTTCACTCCATGCTTTCTCTCTCTTTCTCTTAACTAGCATGCTAGATACTCCGGCAAGAGCTAGCTAATCCGGCAACATGCCGGCTGAACTACAGTATATGTCTATACAGGTAGTCAGTATATTTGCAGTATAGTATATACGGCAGATGGAAAACTAACGTATATATTATACTAGTAGTTATTTCCAATATATCTTGGGTATCCCTGACCAGGTATTTGCTGAACCCAATCCTATATTGATAGAATAATGTTTTGTCAATATTCTGATTTGAAATCAATTTCCATTTATCCTACAATATTAAATTTTGTAAAGGGCTGGTGGTGTGACACCTCTAACCCTTAAAGGGAAGAGCCCTTATCCCTGAGTTTCCCTGATCAGGAAACTCCCTGATTTAATATTGTAAGGGAGGTCACAGCAAATAGATTGGTTGGGATACACAAATATATGTCTTTTATCTTTTCTAATCAACATATCTTGGGTACCCTTGTGCGAGCTTCTGCTGGTACCACTCCTATATCAAAAGAATGGCGTTCCTTCGATACTCTGATTGTGAAATTAGTCCTCCTTACCTCACAGTGTTAAGTATAAGGGGGGACAGTACTTTGTACACTTCCTTGCACCTAGGTGTTCGACCCCTTTTTTACCGGGAATTCCCCAGTTGGAGGAATTTCCTTATCTTAATACTGAAGGGAGGTAACAGCATTGGCTTGCAGGGGATACACGGGTATGTGTCTCCCACTATCTCTTTATAGCTTTCTGTCCTAAGCTATTTTTATCAAAAAATTATTTTTGCAAATTGTTTATCAGTGTGATAATCAATTGAATACTCATTTCTGTTCTCCTTTCCTTTCAGGAGGGACACCAGATGATGCATCACAGTCTTTTGCAGTTATAAGACTGAGTATTTTCACGGACATAATACATGCAGGTTCATGCCCCCAGCAATATTATTTCCAAATCCCCATCCCCGTCTGAGACCCTCTGACCTGTAAGTAGGCCAGACCTTACTGTCGAAGGTCTCGAAAAACCCAAGTTAATAGAATCTAGTATACAGCTCCTAACATTTACACATTTGGGTGTGAGATTTCTAAAATCTCTCCGAAACCATACCTACCTATATTACAGTCTCCTAAAGGACATCCTGTCCCCTATCCCTCCTTTCTCCACTCCAGTTCAAGGAGAGGAGGTGGGGATGGGGGTACCCCCCCCCCTCTCGCTGCCAGTGCATACACGATGGCAGTCTCAAGCTGTTGAACTACGATTGGTTTGGTTTCAGAAGTTATCACAAAAATGCGGTTCAGTTGCGAACTCGCAAAAATACGAAAACTCTACGGGAATTAGACAGAAGATTTCACTTATTCATTGCGATAACTGGCAATTTAGTGTTCTTTTAAAGGTTTTAAAGTTTTAAAGCTCCCCCAAATCCCCCAACCTTACCTCACAAGGATGGTAAGGTTGGAGACACTAATGGCACTAATGAATCTGAGCAAGACTCGAACCCCCGACTGGCAAATACCAGGCAGAGACATTGCAATCAGGCCACACCTTGTAGTGATAACAATGACGGCAGTCATTGATTCACTGTCACATCTGACTCCGCCGCCGAGAGCCGGCAGTGTGTGCCCTTGGTCACCACCCAGTCAATAGCTGAGTTGGTATGCCTTCAATCGGCAGCCCGCCGATAACCGGCGGACTGCCGACAGCCCGAGGGGTCGCCAGTGGTTCAGAGGGCTGCTGACTACCCAGTCACATCGAACACTGACTAGGATAGTGTGACTTCTGTCAGCGACCCGCTGACAGCCGACAAGTCACTGACATGCCGGAGAACTGCTAGCCATATCGGTACTGAAGTACTATGCCAGTTAACATACCCCCAAGTACTAGCCTTGATGGTAATATGCCAGTTGTATAGGTGTATACAATACCCTGTACATCTGTAGTATAGGACCATATCACAGACAGAAATCTTTGGTACATAACCATACAATAGAATGGTTTTCCAGTACGCTGTACTTCTAAGCACAATCTCTTGCTGAGACCTATCTGATTTGGGGGATCCACTTCCCCCCCTTTTTTTCTTACGCTGACTCATCATCAGCCTCTTTGATTCTCATTATTAATTCCCGGGATGTAGGTGCTGTTTACGCTACTCTATCCTTATGGGCTAGAATCTTCCATCGGGCCCTCCTTAAAAGGGGTTGCCTAGAATCAATAATTAGGAAGGCCGCAGCAGTTGGCTGGAAGGATTCACACGTATGTGTCTCTCCTATTCTTTTCCAGCGTACTTATCCTAAGCTTTATACAATAGAAAGGAATCTTCTATTTCAGTGAAACACTGAGAAGCTGATATAGGCAAACGGTCAGGTATGACCTAAAAGGAGGACAGAAAGGTTTCTTAGTTCTCCTTGGGATGTTAAACAGCATCCCACAGTTACAATGACCGTTGTTCCACAGACGGTCAGATATGTACACCTGATCATGCGAAGCAAACAGACGCTTCTGGTAGGAAGGAAGTTCCTCCTGGATCGCTGGACCTTCGATCCTTGGGTCCAAGGCCTAACCAAGATGAGACTAGAATGGAAATGGACATACCTCCACCATCCTTTCCTCAACTCTTCCTACATTCCAAATCCCCTGGAAGGGTGTACCTTAGAGCTCTAGAGCATACTAGCGGTGAGGAAAGTAGAGTCCATTGATTTCCAAGGAAGGCTGTTTAGTGTTCACGTGAAGGACTCAAGAAAACTCTGAGTCATTCTGGACTTGGCTCCACTCAACAAGTTCCAATAAAACAGCAAGTTCAGAATGTTAATCCTTCTGAACATAAGGACCTTATTCAGTAAGGGGTGTTGACAGTCTGGCCAGACCTGAAAGATGTCTATCGGCAACTTCCAGTTAGTCACCCCCTCCCCTCCTACCTAGGATCCAAGTTACAGAAGATAACATATATCCTAGACAAGATTCTAATCGGACTAGATTCAGTCCTAGGATCTTTACGGAATTAGCAGACACAGTCAAGTGAAACCAAGCCTAGAAATAGTTCAGGCAACAATGGCCCTGGACGACAGGCTGGGGTGGGCAGCACCTGAAATGACTGTCTATGGGCATCCATGGAGATAATCCGGCCCCGGAACATCGGGGATGTAAAATAACTTCAAGAAGTCTCGATTCTCTCCAGCTCAGGGGCTTAAATGTTTTTAAAAAATCATTGAAACCTGTGGTCACCCTAACGCTCCTTTCCCTTGGGGATGTAAAAGGAGATCGCAAGGTTTGTCAAGAGACTATTGTAATCAGTCAGGATTCCATGACGCTAACAGGGAGGAGTTTTGATCTCTCTCCAGTTCACGATAATGACAGACCCAGTGCTAAGTGCACAGCTGTAAGATGCGTTAAGAGGCTGGAGAAGATACGCATCAAACGCTCGCAGAGATCTAATAGGACCAATGATGGTCATTCCCTCTTCGCTTACTCTACAATGACCAAAGGCCACGGGCCCGTAGGCCATTTTAGCCATGTAATGAGTGGAGAATCTCTCTCCACACAGATCAGACCTCTTCAGGCTGATCTGGGGTATCGAAGCGATAATGAGGCGTCGAAACTGTCGAAGATAAGGGACGTCTCATTTCATTAGGGAATGTTAGCCATCCCTTCCTTAAGAGAATGGCACCTATGAACAGCTCTTTTATAAATGATCCGCAAGGTTACAGCGGATGCTCTTCTCGGGTTCAACCCAATAGAGTTGGAATGGTACACGGACGCAGACCCATTCTCTCCCAGATGGGAACAAGTCCCCGAGCTGCAGATCGTTCTCTTCATCACGAGCGTCATCAAGATACTATCTTGATATATAGCCCCATACGAGGATCCTCTAATGGAGGTAACAGACATCATGTCTCTAGAATAGAAGTGATGGACTTAGAAATTCCTGTTCAGCCTATCAAATTTCCTCCGGAAGGTCCTCTACATGCTGAGACCCTTCCAGGGAAGAGGGGTTCTGTTGGCTCCCAGGTAGCCCAAGAACACCCCGTTCCCTGTAATGAAGGAACTGAGGCTGAGGCTGGTCCTAGTTATGCACCTAGGATTATCCAGGAGGTTTAGAAGTTTTCTGCCTTTAATTTATCACAGTACACCTGATCCCTTCATCTTATGAATTCCTTGCCCTTAACGGTTAGGAAAAAGACTGGGATCTCAAAAGGCAAAATAGAATTCCTAGAAGAATACAAGTCTAGTCAACTAGAAGACAATACGAGTCTTCTTGGGAAAAGTAAGCTGCTTTGTAAAGCAAAAGGGACCGAAAGCAATCTCATGATCTTCTGCCTGTCCTTCTCTGTCCACCCCTATATTCAAGGTCTGGCGGCCAACAGCACGATGGCCTTTGAGAAAGGAGGCAGTGTATCCTTGGATACTATGAGAAGTCTAGTTCTTCGTCCTTATCCCCATATAAACCCTTGCGTAAGCACCAAGGGTATGGCCGACTTTGCGAGAGAGGTCACTTGATTGGATCTTTGGATCCATGGACCAATATCTATGTGCAAGTCAGCCCCGACTAGACCTCTTCTATATGCCCTTTAAATGGATCTGACGAATGAAATCTTTAATAAGATTCCGAAAACATGTGCAGGCTTAGGCCTGCAACGCCACTAAAGCCCATCTCATGGTCTTTGGGCAAGGTCCTACATTATGCCTCATCTGTGAAGAATGAGGATTGTTCCCTCAAGGATTTAACCTAAAAGGTTATTTTTTCGGTTCGCTATAACCTCTGGGGCTAGAGTTGGTGAAATAGTGGCCCTATCTAGGGATGAGGGCCACATTAAGTGCAAGGGCGTCACTGGCTTCTAAAATGTGGGGGGGACATTGACAGGCGAGGCTGGCGAGCGCAGCGAGCCTTCACAGCTGGGGGGTCCGAGAAATCTTTTTAATTTATTACCTTTTTTGGTGCTTTTAAAGGCACCTGAGCAACATATTTCAGCAAAATACAAGACCTGTATCCTGCCTGAAATCTTGTTATAAGCCTTTTCATTTTGTATCTGTCTGTCAAGTTATACAAAATAATTTTAATATTTCTTAAATTCATTGGCCAAACATGATGACATTAAAGCTTTGAGCATGAAGTATTACCTTAGACCCTTTGTAATGATTAAGATATAAACACTATTATATTACTTGAAAATTTTAATAAAGCCTGATTAAATCAACATGCATGGTTTATTAAATGATTAATTCACATTATATGAAAGCAAGACTCATGTTGTTTCATTCAAATAAGATTATTATCATATCATTTAAAGTATTAAGACGAAAAATAACCTGTGTCAATCCTAGCAATTCTGTTAGTCAGAATCTACCAAAAATGGTCCTTCGTTTGTCTTCTGCTCGGATGAACTCCTCAGCAATCGCCTGTGGACTTAAGGTAGCTAGACGGTCACAATGTACATGGCAAATCATGAGGTGGTTAAGGCGTTGCTGACTTATCCTGCTACGTAACCATGTCTTCAATCGTCTGAGAGCACTGAATGACCTCTCAGCTGTGCAGGAACTTGCTGGGGAGACAAGTAAAAGGCGTAACAATGCTTCTACCTGAGGAAACATTCGGCGAACTTCTGGTACCATATCTGCGAAGATCTTTCTATAATCTTCAACTGTTGACCCCTTAAACTGGTTGTGGAAGAAATCGAGTTGCTGATTCAGAGATTCATTGAGTTCTGGATACTTATTGATAATTTCTGGCTTATGTGTCCCAGTCAACAGTACTGACGATAAATCTTGATACTCGGTGAGATCAGTGGAAGTGAAGTATTCATTAATGTTCAGTACGGCAGCATCAATAACACTGAAGAACTCAACTCGATAAAACTCTTCAGCTGAGTCATGACAGTAGTTAGAGGCAAATCCTAATCCTTGGTCTAGCCTCTTTGGTATTTTTTTCTTTCTTGGAAGAGGAATTGCGTCTAGGTCACACAGATGGAGCTTCTGTTCTGCTTCTTCAAATAATCTCTTGAATTTGTGCTCGCATCAAAGTGACTGTAGGCTCTTTATGGTAACCTCTGCAGCTTCTAGCATTCCAGATACTGTCACTTTTGATCCTTGTAGGCTCTTGTTGAAGTTTTCTAGACATTGAATAAGAGGAAGTGATCCATATAATCCAAGTAGACATTCCCCTGAGGACAAACATTTGTACAAACCTGCTGCTCGGGATGCAGTTGTTGACCCTAACTCCTTTGCTGCCTCCTGGAGGGCAGCCAGTACATCCGGGTAATTATCTAATACTGCTTTCACTGCAGCATATCGTGTAAGCCACCGTGTAGGACATATTGGCTTCAAACTTGTTGGTGAAGGAGTGTTGAGATCATCTGTGTGAATATTGAGGTACATATATTAGAACTTTCCTGAACTTCTGTAGAGGGTGCCTAGCTCTTGAAGGTTGTCTAAAGCATTTTTTATGAAGAGAGAATTTGGTATGGCCTTGCTGATAATTAGGTGGGTAACATGAGCTCCACAATGCACATACAGAGCTAGTGGTTGCACCTTCTTTATCACCATAGTGAATACTAAAAATGTGGGGGGGACAAATGATACTATGTCCCCCCCACTTTGAAAAGTGGGGGGGACTTGTCCCCCCCGTCCCCCACCTGTTGACGCCCATGATTAAGTGGGAGAACTGCATCTCTTTCCTGATCCAACCTTTCTCACTAAGGACGACTTACCCACTAAGAGGTGGAGTTCCTGGAGAATCTGCCCTCTGAAGGAAGATGTCTCTCTAGGTCTGCTAGAGTGTCTAAGGTCTATCTTCATAGAACTTCAGACTTCAGGAGAAACAGCTCTTTACAGGAGAAAACTTTGGATTAAACTATCCCTACAACTGAGGGCAAAGCTCACCTACCTTATTTGCGGAGCGGATCCTGACAGTACTCCTGCAGATAAAGATTCGAGAAAAGTTGCTTCATCACTGAACCTTTCAGTGTGTGGACTTCAGCCTCTTCGCTCATTTACTGATCGAAGGTTGTCCAGTGTGTCTTACAGACACTATGCTAAGCAAGTCTATGGATTGAAGCATTATGTGGTGGCGGCAGGTGCTATTTTGGACCCTGTCGTCTAGCTCTGCGATGAACAGTAAATTGATTGGGACTATCAATTAAAAGGAGAAGGGGTCAGCATTTTTCGTGTGACCTCCCTTTGAATAAGTGTTGCCAAGGTAACAACAAATCTGTTCAGAATCTCAGGTGTGAAATTATACGGATACCACTTGTGCCCTGCGTACATAGTACACAGTGTGGTTAGACTATTTCATGTACAGAAATTATAAAGAAAAGTCTTGTTAAAAGAGCTTTTCTTTAGTCTGAGAGTGGCACTCATCATTTTTCCCCATTCAAAAAGGGAACATTAATTTCTGTGTATGTCTCTTGTATAATTTCCTTATCACGCTACATTCTTTTAGCATATAGTCATTTATTAGGAATAAATGTCTATTAAAATGCAATTGCATCCTAATTTGCCCAACAATTGCATGTTTAAGATGCCAGAGTTCCTCGACTTACTCATGTAAGTATTTCTCATATCATTGTATGCTTACAAACAACGGATGAGGACACTGATATTGGTTCCGCAATATATACAATCCTTGAGACTGTTTGTATTCTCAGTGTATACTTATGTTTGTTCATACAATATATGCTACCTTGAGGCCCCTTTTCAAACGTCTAAAAATTACTCTTCCCTGCAGGGGGCAGGAAGCACTAACATTGTTATGCTTAGTGATAATGACGGATAACGGTAACGTCATTTGTCTCAGTTGGCCCTTTTGGCCGTAGAAATATTGTCCCAAGGTTAAGGCACTGATGAAAATCCACAGATACATTAATTCTCTGGTATGCTTCCATCAGGACGTCTTGGCTTGAGCCCAAAAAACGGATCTATTTTTGGGTGAGATGGCCATGACGTCCTGATGGACTCACCCTTCTTTTCTATGGAAAGATCTTCACGGTTTCCCCCCCTGAACTACTGTATCTGTAGCACCATGCTCAACGCTACAAGGAATGACCGCCAGAGGGAGTGGGCGCGGTTGTGATACGATAGTAGTAGGGGAACCAGGGTAACCTCTATTGCGGCTACCCTTCTAATTCTGCCACGTATCCCCCTCGAAGCGTAAAGGATATTCGGGGTGCAGATTGCCATGTGGCGTTTCAAGAATACGTCCCCTGATTATATACGATACCCTTGAGAGTAATCTTAAGGGTACTCGCGCCAGAAGTTAGAATTCTGTGAAACCTTTGGTTTGATTCTCTGGGAATATCACTGTAGTCATATACACCCTTCGGAAGCTACTAAAGGAACCTTCCATCAGGATATCATGGCCATCTCACCCAAAAATAGATTTTTCGCTTCGCTCAGAATCCGTTTAGTAGATGCGATTCGCAAAATATCGCGGCCCTCCGGGACGGGAGGAATCAATAACATGGATGGATAACCTGAGACATGAACTATAATCTCCGTCGCAGCCCCTCTCTCTCTAGAACCAACCATCCATAACATTACGTAACATATAGGATAAAGTAAGGTATCAGAACAGAGTAGGTTGTCTGAATCCGATCAAAGAAACATAACTACCATTAGTAGATACGATTCACAAAATATCACGGCTCTCCGGGACGGGAGGAATAATAATTTGGATGGATAACTTGAGAGAGGGGAGGGGGGGGGGGGGCATTAGGCGAGGCCCATACGCTACCCGTGATGATGCACTGAGCGAAAGAGCCAGTCCCCACCCTGGATGACTTCCCATTCTCTAAAAGCACGTGACCTAAGCCTACCCCCCTATGTAGGGAGTGGTGAAAGGCGTAAAGGGGGAGAGGACACTCAGAGGGAGGAGACTGGCTCGAAATCAGGTGACCACTGTGATTGGAGGGGGGGGGGTACTACCCTCCGAAACACAGAGGAAGGCCTGATGCGAAGCACGTAAACAAAAACAATATATAATGGCAGACGTTACAAAATTAAAAACAATAAAATACAATGAAATTCAATAAATAGGCTAAATCGGCATATTGAGTAAAATGGGAGAAAAAGGAACATGGTGTAAAAGGAATAATAGCAAAACCTTCCAATTTCGGGTAGTTGCCGACTTGGAGAGGAAACTATACCAATTTAAAGAAAAACTAGTCCTCCAAAATCGGGTAAAATACCGATCTCGACAGGCAGGAGTAAAATTAATGAAAACGCGTTCCGATTCCCCATAAAAACTAAAAAAACCAAGAATTCTCGCATGAAAGGCTACCGACCGAAGCCGCTAACTAACACTGCCCAAAGAGCCTAAATAAAAGATAAAATCATGCCAAAACATTAAATTAGATGTCCATAACACAAAAATAAGACTAAAATTAATATGAGGAACTAATAGAAAGTCTTACAAAACAAAGAGACCCCAAGGAAGCAACACCAAAAGACTGCATACACACCCGTAATGGAGCGTCAACAAAGCGGCTGAGATAAAACCCAACAATGTTATTGAATGAACGTATGTTGCTACCTAGAAATCCCAAACAGACAAATGTAATACTCAATTTGGGAGCATGGATCTCCAAAATGCCTGATATCTTCAAAAACACAAAATAACACAGAGCTACGAAAAACACATTTGAACGTTCACGGGTGCTAACAAGGAATGAAGGGAGGATAGGTAGTGGTGGTGGGGGGGGGGGCAGTAGCTGTAGTGAACGACACCTCGCAGTAACGGGGGATTTTGAGGAGGGAGAAGTCTAATTGGAAAGGGATCTCTGGTAGTGGTATCACTCGCCCCAGTTTTAATACCGACACCCTTTAAGGGTTGGCGAGCATGTTATATTCCTAGTATTCCATGCAACTTTTTTCTCTGGTATATTTAGCAGTATTTATACCTTTGAAATGGTGCTTTAAGAAGCATTTCACGGAGCGACACAGATTGAGCCCAGAAATAAACCCTTTTGCTCTTTATAGTGGAGATTATTTCCCCGAAAGTTGAAACTGACCAAAAGACTTTTTAGCGATGTTTAACTACCCACCGCTAATTAGTGGAGGTAGACCAGCCACTCCGCTCATCCATCCACTGTGAAAAACCATCACTTTTTATTTGGGCTCGAGAATGAGTAGACATTCCATGTCTCTCCCATTAACCCTTAATAAACTGGCTATTAACTTAAACTTTTTCAGGGAGTGGTCATCCTTCCAGTGGGGGTTTGATAGATGGTGCAGTAGGAAGTCTGCGCTTCTTACTCTGTTGTTTTGTTCCCTCTATGTTGTCTCTACTCGTTTAGCCTCCTTTGGAGGGCGAACAAGAAGAACAATAACCAACTGACCCCTGGACTACCGTTAGGTGCGAACACCTCACCCTTCGCTCCTGCAGCTCTGGTGTAGGAATGAGAGCAGTTGCAGACTGATTTTCTGGGTTACCAATCTGGCGATCCTTTCGAGAAAACCCAGAAACTGACTATGGGCACGCTTTGCACTCACAGCTTACGTTGTGTGCCCCCAACCTGAGCCTGGTCAGCAGGATGAGGGTTCACAAAGTATGATGATTGGAACTTTTCCACACAGCTAGTCTCAAGCATTAACCCAAGGGGTATTTGCCGCAGATGGTGATGGCTGCCAATAGCTTGCGGCCGCCGCCTCTCCCATTAATGAGTCTTGTGAAGTACAGTACTGTATAACCCTTTGGGGTTATTGCTGCAAATGGTGAAGTTGCTGCTTTTCCCATCGTTCCCTCAGGGTATACAACAAGTTACGTGAGCAATAGCCATAGATAGCAACGCCTGCCAACCACTTACGGTTGCCACCCCTCCCATCGTCAATTCTTGTAGGCTGTAACCCTTCAAGGTTATTGCCGCAGATGGTGAAGTCTGGCGACCGCCACTACCATTATGCCCCCAGGGTACAACGAGCCTCGTGAGCAATATCATTTCGGGGTCATTACCGCAGATGGTGATGCCTGGCAACTGCAAAGGCCTGGCGACCTCACTACTTCATTTCTAACCCTATCTAATCATATACACCAGCCATACTCCTCGGACACTTCATCTCAAACATATTCAATTTCTGTCTCTCCATCACTTTCGTTCCTCACATCTCTGATCCATACATCACAGTTAGTACAATCACTTTCTCATACAGAACTCTATGTTTATTTTTTAAACATTAAACTTACCCGCTGGTTATATAAAAATAACTTTTGTCCTGTGACGTCCGGCAGAAATTCAAAACTCGCGGCAATCGCAGATAGAGTAGCCAGGTGTACACTAGCGCCCTCACGCGAGCTACACAGAACCATTCCATGAATCCCCAGATTTTCCCTGCCGGTCACATCAGCAACATCGTTGGAATTTTACTCGTTATTAACCTGGATTTTAGCAGTTATCTTGGTGATGTACAGTGGAACCTCTACATACGAATGTCCTAACATACGAATTTTCCAACATCCGAAGTAGAATTCGACCAAATTTCTGTCTCGACACCCAAAGTGTTGCTCCAACATACGAAGTAAACAATACGCGTACGCGTGGAATTTTTTCGAAAGCGTCAACCATGGTTTGTTGTTGACACCGCTAGATGGCAGCTCATCGGAGGGACACCAATCGAGCGTCACCTTGATCAGTCCTCTCATCTTGTGCGCATCGTGTGGTTGTTCTCTATTCGCTCAGTTATTAGCAGTGTTTTTTATCTTCCTTTTTCACGTGCTGTTTTCTGTATTTCGTAATCATGGGTCCTAAAAAGCTTAGTTTCGGTTCAGGAAGTAGTAGTAGTGATGAGAAAAGGAAGAAGTCAATGCTTTCATTAGAACTAAAGCAAGAAATAATAGAAAAGCATGAGCGGGTTGTACGTGTTAGCGATCTGGCTAAACAATATGGCCGGAATATGTCTACGATCTCGACGATCATAAAACAGAAGGCAGCCATTAAAGCAGTGAAACCTTCGAAGGGGATCACGATTATTTCCAAACGTTGTAGCCCTACCCTTGAAGAGATGGAATGCCTTTTGTTAATATGGATCAAGGAGATTGTTGGCGATACGAATACTGAAACGATCATTTGTGAGAAGGCCAGTGCTATGTACAGTGACTTGAAGGCGGCGGGCTCTGGGGGTGACGCGGGGGAGAGTTCAGCCGATCCTACAACGGAGGAATTCAAGGCATCTCGAGGTTGGTTCGAGAAATTTAGGAAACGGACCGGGATTCATTCAGTTGTTCGGGATGGAGAAGCTTCGAGTTCGGACACCAAGGCTGCTAAAGACTTTGTTAAAAAGTTCGAAAGCATCGTGGTGGAGGAAGGCTACGTAGAGCAGCAGGTCTTCAACTGTGGTGAAACTGGTCTGTTTTGGAAAAAGATGCCTAGTCGAACGTACATTACCGCCGAAGAGAAGAAAATGCCTGGACATAAGCCAATGAAGGATCGGTTGACTCTTGCGCTTTGTACCAACGCCAGCGTGGACTGCAAAATTAAGCCGTTATTAGTTTACCATTCTGAAAACCCTAGGGCATTTAAAGCACATAGAATTAATAAAGACCTACTACATGTTCTGTGGTGTTCTAATTCTAAGGCTTGGGTTACTAGGCATATCTTTGTGGAATGGGTAAACGTAGTTTTTGGCCCTGCTGTCAAGAGGTATCTTCAGGAGAGGAATTTGCCTTTGAAGTGCTTGCTTTGTTTGGACAATGCACCCGCTCACCCCCCCGGAGTCGAAGATGATATCATCGACGAATACAAATTCATCAAAGTGTTGTATCTTCCACCGAATACCACCCCTATCCTCCAGCCCATGGACCAGCAAGTCATCTCTAATTTTAAGAAGCTGTACACCAAGCACTTATTTAAGCTGTGCTTTAATGTCACGCAAAGCACCAACTTAACTTTGCGTGAATTTTGGAGGAGCCACTTTAATATCGTGCACTGCTTAAAGATTATAGATCAGGCTTGGGAAGGAGTAACTCGTCGGACCCTGAATTCCGCTTGGAAGAAGCTTTGGCCTGATGCTGTTGCTCCCAGAGATTTCAAAGGTTTTGGCCCCGAGAATGAACCTGTGCCTGCCGCCGAGGAAGACGTCGAAGAGATTGTATCCCTTGGCAAGTCCATGGGTCTGGAGGTGGATGAAGATGACATCACCGAAGTCATCGATGAGCATCATGGAGAGCTCACCACCGAGGAACTCAAGGAGCTGCAAGCCATGCAGCATGATGAGTTCCAAGTGCAGTTGAGTAAGTCGGAGGAGACCGAGGAGGTAGGTCAAATCTTAGGTACAGCGGAAATAAAACAGACGTTGGCATGTCATCAACATGTGGTTGATTTCATCGACAAGCATCACCCACAGAAACTTCAGGTTTGCCGTGTTGTTGCGCAGTTCGATGATGTTTACTTAACTCATTTCAGAAAAATCCTCAAAAGCCGTACCAAGCAAGTTTCACTCGATAGTTTCTTTAAAAAAATCTCTACTAAAATGGTCTAGTGATTATGATGAAAAGAAAGAAAGTGAAGAAAAGAAAAGGAAGACCGAATCGAGTGAAAGTGATGAAAATTAAAAATAAGAAAAGAAAAAAAATGTAAAAAAAAAAATATATAAAATTATAAAAAAAAAAAAAAAAAAAATAAGCTAAGTTAAGTTAAAGTTCACGTAGTGTAAGTTAGTGTATGTTATCGTACACGTTATCGTACAAAGTCGCCATCCCTACCTCCTCGGTGATCTTCCATCTCCTCCTGCGTAGCAGTCCCTACACCTGCGCTGGCCTGTCGCTAAGGTAAAGTATTACATAAAAACCCCTTTTATTTATTATTTCTTTATTATTATTCTTTTTTTAGATATTTCTGTATTATTATATTTTATTAATGTTATGTGTAATTATGTGTACCCATTTATTAAGGAGTTATTATGGGTTTTTAGGCTGAGGAACGAATTAAAAAAATTACCGTGTATTCTTATGGGAATATTTGCTCCAACAAACGATCGTTTTAACATACGAAGCAGTTTCTGGAACGAATTAAGATTGTATGTAGAGGTATCACTGTACTCCTAAATGGGTTATTTGCATTCGTTTTTTTTTTTTCTTTGGTATTTGATCGCAAAGGTTCATAGTTTAAAAGGTAGGATTAGAAGTTTTTTCAACCTTCTGTTAAACCTATTCTTGAAAACAGTGGTGGAAGGAAACACTCCACCAACTCTGATGTCACAGTCATATGACGTAAGACTACGTAGTATGACTTGCAATTTCGTTCTTTTTCTACAAAGAATGATAAGTGACTACTACTTTACCTTACAAACCAAAATATTTAAGTTTTTAAGATAAAAAGGAAATGTTATTTTAAGAAAATTTTTGTCCATTTAGTATATTTTCTTTATGTAATCTTCGATCTTTTTTCAAAGATTAAACAGAACTTGCGTACAGTTTAATTTCCGCTATGTAGTATTCTTGACTAGCGAACAGCTCAGAACTGGCGCGGACATGGGGCTTCCGACTGTTTAATTAAAACAACCGTATAGTCCCACAATTCTGTGTATCGTTGTTTGCTTTTTTCAATATTGGTATAAGATAAAAGGAATATGTTATTTTGAGAAGTATTTGTCCTTTTAGTATACTTTCTTTATATAATCTTCGATCTATTTTCAAAGATTAAATAGAACTTGCGTTCAGTTTAATTTACGCTACGTATTATTTTTGGGCTCAGGCCATGTCGTCCTGATGGAAGGTTCCTTCAGTAGCTTCCTAGGGTATATTTGACTACAATCATATTCCCAGAGAATTAAACTAAAGGTCTCCAGAATTCTAACTTCTGGCGCGAATATCCCTAAAGTTTCCTTTTAGGATATCGCATAATATCAGGGGACGTATTCTTGACACGCCACATAGCAACCTGCACCCCGCATAGCGTTTACGCTTCGAGGGGGAAAAGTGGCAAGATAAAAGAGGAGCCGTTACAAAATTCTCCTCCTCCGTTACTGTTTGAGTGCTCAGATGAAGTCATATTTGTCCGCCATCTTAGATGGCGTCATATCCGCCCGCCATCTTCATTCCTTCTTCTGTATCGCGTTAGCTCGGTGATTTTCCCAGTGCTCCTCGCTATTTTGGATATTATGTCGCAATCTTCAGCTTCTTCTACCTCTGGAAAGTTGAGTATTTATATCTTATATCGTATAAATTTAGCTCTGGCCGTAAAGTAACGTTTATCTCGAAATAAACTATGTTTTTCTGTGGCAGAGCTATTGCCTAGACCGGAGGCGTCTTCGGTGCTGTCGTTCGTAACACATGCATTAATTTAGTTAGCCAGAACGACCTTCCCGGTATAATAGCTTAAATATTAATAATTAGCTATGTAGTCTTCATTGCTAGGAATTAGTTATATTATGCCAGTGTATTCTTTGGTCTCAGCGAATGAGGTAGCTGATCTTGTATACGCTAGGCTTCCTAGCCTAGGTGCTTTAGTTTACTCTCTTGCATAATATAGTAAGTGTTCGTGGTGTTTAAAGGTTTAAAGGTTGCTCATGAAAGGCAGAGGCAAGGGACAGTGACATTGCCATAGCAAGCAGGACAATGCCCTAGAGACTGACCGTATAGTATATGATCAGCGCCCAAGCCTCCTCTCCACCCAAGCTAGGACCAGGGAGGGCCAGGCAGTGGCTGCTGATGACTCAGCAGATAGACCTACAGGCTCTCCCAAACCCCCCAACCATAGCTCACAAGGATGGTAAGGTTGCAGACACTAATGGCACTAACGAGTTTGAGCGGGACTCGAACCCCCGACTGGCGATCACCAGGCAGAGACGTTACCAATCAGGCCACAGCAATTTTAAATGAAGATATTAGGCAAGGCTCTCCCAAACCCCCCAACCATAGCTCACAAGGATGGTAAGGTTGCAGACACTAATGGCACTAACGAGTTTGAGCGGGACTCGAACCCCCGACTGGCGATCACCAGGCAGAGACGTTACCAATCAGGCCACAGCAATTTTAAATGAAGATATTAGGCAATTTATGTGTATAAGATATAAGGATTGCATAATTTCCTCTTCCAAGATAGTATACGAAAGAGCTTCGATGACTCAGGTAGTCGATCTCAATGTCACTAGGCTAATAGCCTAGTGGCTTTAGTATACTTTCATACAATCTCCCCGGTTACCTTTAAGTATAAGGTAATCTTTTCTTCCCTCTGAGTGTAGCCTATGGCTACAATCCTAGCCGGTCTTGCCTCGAATTGTGATTCTGGTAAGGTTAGGCTAGGGTCTTCTGCTCCTTTCCAAGCCATTGATGATGAGCTTTGGGTTTGGGTCAGAACCTCAGAGTACTTGTCGTGTGCCTCCAGCTGTCCAATGGGGTGAATGTACTCCCCTGTTGGACATAGTTGGCTGGCATAGGGGGCTTTGCCCCCCTAGACTGCACTTGGAGGGGTCATGGGATCTCTTTCTCTCTGTGGTCTAGCGGCTAGTCCTGTGCTTGCGAACCCTGGGCTGAAGGATAGTGATTATTCTTTGGTCCAGGATGAGTAAGCAAGGGAATTCTGTTTCTCTTATAGTTTGGGACGGCTTGATGACGCCAGTTCCTTTTTAATGTATTAACCCACCCTAGGCTGGAGACTGTACTCTCCCTATGCCTGGGATGGTGCCGATACTGAAACAGAGCTCCCTTTCTGGTGTGACAAGGACGGCATGTGCCGACTCCTCTCACACCTTATACAGGACCCCTTTTCCCCCGTCCCTTCTGTCCTTTGGTGGCCATTACACCTCTGTGTCCGTTGTCCTACAATCTCACCGAGTTCCGGCGGGTTGTAGGGCCGGCTCGGTCTTCTGCCCGTTTGGCCTAGCCATTCAGCTTCCCTTCTGGACATGATGTCCTGGGATAGCTGTTTCAGCAGGTCTAGCTGCCGGCAGGAGACTCTATTGCTTTAGAGTGTTCTTCAGTCCTCCCTTGGGCTGCCATCCGTTGCCTTTGTCCGACTGATACCGGCATAGCTGCGGATGGGTGGAAGCCTGATCATGATATGTTCTCCCCTTCCATTGGAACCCTCATTCCGGAGGAAGGCAGTGTCAGAGTTGCTAATGCCGCCACCCTTTCATCTCCCTTCGCTCCTTGCTTTCTCTCTCTCTATGGGCTAGTGCTGCCAACTTGACGGCTGCCGGCCACTAACCTTGCCAGCAGGATTCAGGCTAGGTTTGTGGTCCGACAGCCATTGATTCACTGTAACATCTGACTTTGCCGGCAAAAGCCGGCAGTGTCTGTACTTGGCCACTACTCAGTCACATTGTATGATGGCTGGGTTGGTGCGCCTTCAGTCGGTAACCCGCTGACAGCCGGCAGACCGCCGGCAGTTCGAAGGGTCTCCGGCGGGTCGCCGGGCCGCCGGCTATACTTAAGGTCTCACCACTACCCAGTCACATTGAATGATGGCTGGGATGGTGTGCCTTCTGTCGGCAACCCGCCGGCCGGCATGACGGTGGACTGCTGGCTATACACGTAATGAAATATTGTGCCAGTTGAATTAACTCCAAGTACTAGCTTTGCCGGCAGCATGCAGGCAATAACTGTTGTATAGGAGTATACAATAGCCAGTAAATCTGTAGTATAGAAGCATACTGCAGACAGAAAACTAAACTACGGTATATAATTATACAATAGTTAAAGTTTTCCAACATACTCTGTGTGTCCAAGCGCAGTCTATTGTTAAGACCTAATTGAATTGGAAAATGAATTCCCTTTTCTTTACACTGATTGTTGATCAGTTTCTTTAATCCTTGTTATTAATTCTTTGGAAGTGTGTATGGTTTACACTACTCTATCCCTATGGGTTAGAATCTTCCAGTGGGCCTCTTATAGAGAATACCCTAGAATTAATAGTGAGAAAGGTCGCAGCAATTGGCTGGGCGGGATTCACATGAATGTGTCTTTCCTATTTCATTTCCAGCTTACCTATCCTAAGCTCCATGCAATAAGATAGAAAGGAATCTGCTGTTATAATGATTATTATAATATTAAGTCTAATGTGATAGACTACAACATACTCATTTCCCTTTCCTCTCTTTACAGGAGGACTGTCAAGTGTGAGAGTGCGTTTTGCAGCGTTCGCCGCAAGGACTTCTACACCCACCTGAGGTGTAGGACACACTCCCGTTGCTCCATCACGAAGGGACCTTTAAGGTACTGGGACCCGCAGGTATGTACTGTATGTAAGGACCTGCTAAATGAGGGGTTTGAGACTCCCAAGTCTGCGGAGTCTAGGGATAATGCTCGGGAGAAACTACACAAATTGGAGCATGGTTTTCAGAAAACTCTACGGGGCCTTACCTCCCTAGCAAGCACATGAGAACCCTGCTGTTCCCCAGAGCATCTGCGGATGCTGTCATCCCTCAGCCTCTCCATGAGATCCTGTGCATCCAGCTATATGTCGACTCAGACGTCTCGGATGCGATGAAGGGCATCCACATAGAAGATGAAAGGATGTCAGAGGTGTCAGAGGACACCGAAAAGGACCTTCTGGCAGAAGGTCAAGAAGAGGAGTCAACGTTGGCTCCTGAGTCAGAAGAGGAGGAGGTTGAATCACTCTCCGTTTCGTTGGTTCCTGCCCCAGAACCTGGACCCTCTACATCCTCCACTCCTCAACCTCCGAAGCCGGATGATACTATGACTGCCATCAAAGCTATGATGGCGATGTTTGATGAGAAGATCCATCAGAGGGATGCGGATCTCAAGAAGGAGATTCTTCGCATCACGCTTCACCGGGGGTCTTAGCGTAGACTCAATGTCAAGGATCTTCTCCCGTGTTCCGAGATTAACCCATGGAAGCATGCCGAATCCATGCCCATCACCAATGGCAAGATCGTTATCTCGGACAAGCTGGGTGCTGTCTCCGTTGAGGACGTCGAGTTCTGGCCCAGCTTCGAGTCATATCCGGACTGCTTCGTTCGTCTTCGGACAGAACCCGTTTCCAAGGAGGAAACAGAGCCTAAGGAGGTCATAGTATTTGACCACTCAAAGGCTCAGGCTTTGTTCACCAGGTAGCCGATTCGTATGCTAGTTTGCTAGCCTAGCCCCTAGGCTCGATAGCCTAGGCAGTTTTGTTTACTCTCATGCATGATATAATAAGTGTTCCTAGTGTTGTTACGAAATGAAGATATTAGACATTTATACATATAAGATTCAGTGATTGCACATATGTTTTCGTCTTCTAGGAAGTATACAAGGGGTTTCGGTGATCTTGGTAGTCGACTCCCTTGCCCCTAACCTAACGATAGGGCTTTTGTATACTTTCTCACCTCCCTGGTTACCTTACCCAAGGTATCCTCCTCCCTCTGAGGTAGCCTAGGCTACATCCTAGCCCTCCTTACCTTGAATCGTATTCGAGTGAGGTTAGGCTAGGATTTTCTTTCCCCGCTCCTAGCCATAGTACATGAGCTTTGAGTTTGGGACAGAACCTCAGAGTACCAGTCGTTCGCCCCCAGTTACCCCTTTAGGTGTATGAACTCTCCTTTTGGTCTCTGCTGGTCTCTGTTTCGACCCTTCCTCCCTGTGGCCTAGCGACTTGTCCTACACCTGCCTTCCCTGGTTTGGGACTCGCTTCCCTAGCCTAGCTTAGGCAGGCCAGGGGATTCTGTTTCTTTATAGTTTAGGACAGTACATTAGTGCTGTACCTTCTTTGAACTAACCTACCCTAGGCTGGAGAACAAATTCTTCCTACACCTGGGATAGTGCTGGTTCTGGAACAGAACCCCCCCTTCCCCCCGGGAGTATTGGTGAGGGCTACGCCTTCCCCCATACTCCCTCAGGACCCTTGCCCCTCCACCCCTCTGTCCTTTAGTGTTGGCCTAGCCATAACACCTCTGTCCGCCGTCTCACAACTCCACCGCGTGCCGGTGGGTTGTGGGTTCGGCTCGTTCCCTTTATTGGGTAGTCCGAACTGCTACGCTTCCTGCATATAGTCGAACTATGGGATAGCTTAAAGCAGGTTGGTCTGCCGGCGGAAGACATCACTATCTTAGAGTGTTCTTCGGTCCTCCCTTGGGCCGCCATCCGCAATTCTACCCGACTGCTAGCTCTGTTGCGGCTGGATGAAAGATTGCCTCCCTCTCTCTTTCATTTGAACACTCCTTGCGGAGGAAGACGAGGTTTGGGTGGTGAGCTACTACTCTTCCCTCCCTCTTCCCCTATCCTTTCTCTCTACCTAATCAGTGCCGGTCCACTGCCGCCATTACCCTGCCGGCAACAGCCGTCAGCGTAACCTGGTATCCTCTCTGTCTCATTGATTGACGTCAGTGTTGGAATATCTTCGCCGGTTGCTTGTCGACTGCTGGGGGCCGCCGACTTGCCGGCGATCTGCCATCATCCCGAAGTTCATACTCTCTCTGCCACATAGACTGATGACAGGGAGGGGTTCCCCCTCGATGGAGGTTCGCCGGCGCCACCTAATCATATTACTTCACTGGACTGTCACCTCTTCCCTGCCGGTCTTGTGCCGGCATTGACTATTGTATAGCTATATACGATAGCCAGTACATTTATGGTATAGTACATACCATAGACAGAAAACTATGATGTATAGTTGTGCAGTAAATTCTTCTAGCATACTCTGTGCATCCATGCACAGTCCCTTGCCGGGACCTATCTGAATAGGGAGGAATCATTTCTCTTCCTTTTCTTCTATGCTGAATGAACTCAGCTCCCCCTTTACCATGACTAATTCCCTGGAGGAAGTCTAAGCTGTGCTTTATTCAGTGTGGATATTCCTTCCACCTCTTTAGGCTCTTAAAGAGCCCCTAGAATTAGTTATGGTGTGGGGTCACGGCAATTGGCTGGGCGGGATACACATGTATGTGTCTTTTCTGCTTCTTTTCCAGCTTACCTATCCTAAGCTTACACTTGAAAAGGAATCTTATATTAAGTTTAAATAACTTTAATACTAATCTAAGATTACTTCAAGTCATTACTTTAAGTCATTGTACATGAATTCTGTAGACTCATGTCCCCCTTTCTTTTACAGGAGGAGTATATCCGGTTTGAGAGCGCCTTCTGCAGCGTTCGGCGCCCGGACTTGTACGGCCACCTGGCGTGCCGAACCCACGCCAGCTGTTCCATCTCTCAGGGGACTCTATCCATGAGGCGTTCGAGGACCCCCCATCAGCGGAGGCCAGGGACATCGCCCGAGAGAAACTGCGCAAATGGGTGCGTGGTTTCCAAAAGAACGCCACGGGGCCCTATATCCTGAGCGAGAAGATGAGAACTTTGCTCTTCCCAAAGGCATCTGCGTATGCTGTTATCCCCAAGCCTGAGATCCCCTGCGTCCAGCTGACGGTTGAACCGGATGTATCGGACGAGGTGGAACGTATGTCGGAAGTGTCGGACACCACCGAAAGGACCCTGATGGCCGAGGGCCAAGAAGAGGAGGAGCATGTGAAGGCTCTGGACTCCGAGGGCGACGTCGTCCCCGCCCCCTCTGTTACTGTACTTCCGTTGTTGTAACGGAACCGATTCCTTCTACCTCTTCCACTCCTACACCGTCGATGGTGGAAAACCAGGATAGTCTCCAGGACCTGGTGGCCCTCCTGGACGAGAGGTTTCGCAAAGGACACGAAGACCTCAAGAGGGAAATCCTCCGTCTATCGAAACAGACGGTCAGGAAGATCAATGTTAAGGACCTTCCCCTTTGCTCAGTAACCAACCCCTGGAGGCATGCAGAGCACATGCCAATTACGAGTGGACGAATTTTCGTCAATGATAAACTAGGCGCCATCCCCCTTGAAAAGGTGGAGTTTTGGCCTAGTTTCGAAGCATATCCAGACTGTTACGTCCGTTTCAAGTCCGAGCCAGTTTCCAAGGAGGAAACCGAGCAAAGGCTCAAGCTCTTCTGGCAGGCTGCCTTAAGAGCAAGGGCTACACCAACTCCAAGGTGCTGTCCCTAAGCAAGAAACATCGATCCTTTCTTGCTCCTGCCACCATGGTCTTCCCCTTCGCCGAAAAGTCCCTGCTGGCAGTGTTGAAGGCAGTGGAGGAAGGGAAACCCTGCCCTACATTGGAGGAATGTAGCCCCCTCTCCCTCGCCCTCCCTCCCGACGACAAGAACTAGAAAGATATCCAGTTAACTTTCTCTGTAGGAAAGTTGGAGGCTGACGTCGTAGGACGGCAGTTTAATGAGAACCTCCCCAAGCTCTCCGAATACCTTCTGCGTCGGGAGCTGGACACGAAAGAGAGGCTGGCTGCCTCCCTTTCTCACCAAGAGCAATTGGAGACGATGGCCGGGGACATTCGGACCCCAGGCTTCTACATGGTCTTGGCTAAGACCCATCTCGCCACCCTGACGAAGGATTTCTATAGCTTCATCAGGGCCCGGAGAGTCTGTAAAGAATTCGTATTTGCGGATGCTACCGTCAAACACGAACCCCGGAAACAGATTTCCTCCAACATTTGGGGGGAAAGATCATTTCCCTAGTGACCTCGTGAAAGAGATCGTTGACAGAGCCGCCACAGAGAACCGGAACCTTCTCAACTAGTGGGGCATGTCAAGGAAGAGGAAATCTTCTCAGGATGAGGGCCCCCAACCTAAGAAGAAATCGAACAAACCCAGACCCCAGCAGCGGCAGGCTAAGCACCAGTTTCCGGCGCCCGCTACTCCCCAGTTGGTAGCTCAGCCCCAGCAGACCTTTCAGTTGGTCCCTCAGCCGGTGGTGGCTCAGTCACCAGTCTTCACACCTGCCTACGAAAGGCAGTCAACTACCTTTCGTCCCAAAGGTAGAGGCTCCGGCAGAGACTCCTCTGGACATCCATCCAGAGGGAGAGGAGGAAGGGGAGCAGGCGGCCGAGGTGGCAAACCCTCGGGAAACCAGAAGCAATTAAATGCTTCCGGTGGGAGGAAGACTCCGCCTCTTCCAGGATCGTTGGACATTCGATCCTTGGGCTCACAGCATCATCAAGAATGGACTAGGGTGGAGTTGGGTAACACCACCTCCAACCTTCCACCAATTCTTCCAACACTCCACCCCTGTCCTGGAAGAATACGTCCAAGAACTCTTGAACAAGAAGGTGATCAAGAGGGTAAAGTCCACCAGGTTCCAGGGAAGACTGTTCTATGTTCCCAAGAAAGACTCCGACAAACTCAGAGTCATTCTGGACTTGTCCCCTCTCAACAAGTTCATAGTGAACAACAAATTCAAGATGCTAACTCTTCAGCACATAAGAGCCCTACTGCATCAAAAGGCATACACAGTCTCAATAGACTTGGGGGATGCCTACTGGCACATTCCAATGAATCTCCAGGCCGCCTCCTACCTAGGATTCAGGCTTCAAAGAAGGCAGCACGCCTTCAGAGTCATGCCCTTCGGACTCAACATTGCTCCAAGGATCTTCACGAAGCTCGCAGAAACGATCGTCCAACAGCTACGCCTACAAGGCGTCCAGGTGATGGCTTACCTGGACGATTGGCTGGTATGGGCAGCATCCTCAGAAGAATGCTTGCAAGCTCCAATTCCTGGAACATCTGGGTTTCAAGATCAACACCAAAAAGTCTCGACTTTCTCCAGCTCAGAAGTTTTAATGGCTAGGAATCCATTGGAACCTTCAGTCACACCGTCTTTACATCCCTCTGAAGAAATGGAAGGAAATAGCAGGATATGTCAAGAGACTCCTAAAATCCAAACAGATTTCAAGATGACAACAGGAACAGGTGCTCGGCTCCCTTCAGTTCGCTTCAGTGACAGACCCAGTGCTACGAGCACAGCTAAAGAATGCATCGGGAGTCTGGAGAAGATACGCATCCATCGCTCGAAGAGATCTCAAGAGACCTCTACCAACCAGGCTTCACTCACTCCTAAAGCCATGGTCGGAGGCAAAGAACCTGAGAAGATCAGTTCCCCTTCAACCACCGCCTCCGTCGGTCGTTATCCACACGGATGTATCGCTAGAAGGATGGCGGGGTCACTCCCATCCACGATAAGTGCAAGGAACATGGTCTCCCCTATTCAAGACGTTCCACATCAACATCTTGGAGGCCATGGCGGTCCTTCTTACTCTGAAGAGGCTGTCTCCACGCCCCTCATCCTACATCCGTCTAACTCTGGACAGCGCCGTTGTGGTCAGATGTCTCAACCGTCAGGGATCAAGATCGCCCCAACTCAACCAGGTGTTACTGCCCATCTTCCGCCTAGCGGACAAGAAGAGAGGGCACCTTTCAGCAGTTTACCTACAAGGATTCCGCAACGTGACGGCGGATGCTCTATCGAGGACAACCCCGATAGAGTCGGAATGGTCCCTAGACGCAGACTCATTCTCCTTCATCTCTCGACAAGTCCCGGAACTGCAGATCGACCTCTTCGCGACGAGCAACAACAAACAACTTCTTCGTTACGTGGCCCCAGACGAGGACCCCAGAGCGGAAGCAGTGGACGCCATGTCCCTGGATTGGAACAGATGGTCCAAGATTTACCTGTTCCTTCCACCCAACCTTCTGCTGAAAGTCCTCACCAAGCTGAGAACCTTCGAAGGAACAGCAGCCCTAGTGGCACCCAAGTGGCCCCGGAGCAACTGGTTCCCTCTAATCCTGGAATTACAACCCAAGCTAATTCCCCTGCCAGACCCAGTTCTCTCCCAGCAAGTTCAGAAGTCGACTGTCTTCGCTTCATCAAGGAAAACCCGAGACCTACATCTCATGATTTTCTCTCCCTAGCCGTTAAGAAGAGGTTTGGGATCTCAAAGAAAAGTTTGGACTTCCTAGAGGAATACAAAACAAAATCTACCAGAAGGCAATACGAGTCATCCTGGAAGAAATGGGTGTCCTTTGTCAAGGCTAAAAATCCTACAGAAATCTCTATAGACTTTTGTCTATCCTTTATTCACCTTTATGGACAGGGCTTGGCAGCCAACATGATTTCCACCTGCAAATCGGCCTTGACAAGACCACTACTTTATGCCTTCCAGATCGACCTGTCCGACGACATCTTTAACAAGCTGCCAAAGTTATGTGCTAGACTCCGTCCTGCACCTCCACCGAGACCCATCTCCTGGTCTCTCGACAAGGTGCTCCATTTTGCCTCAAGTTTGGACAATGAGTCTTGCCCTCTGAAAGATTTGACTCAAAAAGTGATTTTCCTTTTTGCTCTCGCCTCGGGAGCCCGAGTCAGTGAAATTGTGGCTTTATCAAGAGAAGAGAAGAGGGCCAGATACAGTTCGCTGAAACAGGAGAACTTACCCTCTTTCCTGACCCAACGTTTCTCGCCAAGAACGAGCTTCCCACCAAAAGGTGGGGCCCTGGAGAATCTGCCCTCTGAAGGAAGATGTCTCTCTATGCCCAATGGAGAGTCTAAAGGTCTATCTTCAGAGAACTTCAGACTTTGGCGGAGGACAGCTCTTTAAAGTAGAAACATCGGGGTCTGATTTGTCACTCTAACAACTAAGGGCGAAGATCACCTACTTTATTCGCAGAGCGGATCCTGACAGTACACCCGCAGGGGGGCAGGAAGCGCTAACATGGTATATGCTTATCTGAAGTGACATGTAACGGATATGTCACAGGTCTCTGTGGTCATCAGACCAAAGGAATACTGTTTAGAAGTCGAAGGCACTACAAAAGGAAAAAATCCACGATACATTAATTCTCTGGTACACTTCCATCAGGACGTCATGCCTTGAGCCAAAAAATCGGATTTTGAGCGAAGCGAAAAATCTATTTTTGGATGATATAGCCATGTCGTCCTGATGAATACGCCCTTGTTCTCTATTCCGGCCCTGACAGGCCCCTCCCAATCTTATTATATCATGGAGGCTGGCATAAACGCCTGAAGGAATGAGGATGGCGCGCAGCGGCGGCGTCAACCAAGATGGCGGCCAACATGGCGACCGGATGTTGACGTCGCTGAGTACCGTAACAGTAACGGAGGTGGAGAATTTAGTAACGGCTCCTCCTATACTTGCCACACTTCTCCCTTGAAGTGTAAACGCTATGTGGGGTGCAGATAGCTATGTGGGGTGTCAAGCATACGTCCCCTGTTATTTTACGATATCCTAAAGGGAAACCTTATGGTACTCGCGCCAGAAGTTAGAATTCTGTGAAACCTTTAGTTTAATTCTCTGGGAATATCTATTGTAGTCATATATACCCTTAGGAAGCTACTGAAGGAACCTTCCATCAGGACGACATGGCTATCTCACCCAAAAATAGATTTTTTGCTTCGCTCAAAATCCATATATATATATATATATATATATATATATATATATATATATATATATATATATATATATATATATATATATATATATATATATATATATATATATATATATATATATATATACAGTATATATATATATATATATATATATATATATATATATATATATATATATATATATATATATATATATTATATATATATATATTATATATATATATATATATATATATATATATATATATATATATATATATATAAAGTGATACCTCTACATACGATCTTAATTCGTTCCAGAAACTGCTTCGTATATATGTTGGAGCAAATATTCCCATAAGAATACATAGTAGTTTATTTAATTTGTTCCTCAGCCTAAAAACCCATAATAAATCCTTAATAAATGGCTACAAATAATTACACATGACATTAATACATTACCTGTATAATAAATGCATATTACAAACCAAAAATAAGAATAATAATAATGAAATAATAAATAAAAAACAGGTTGTAATGTAACACTTTACCTTAGCGACAGGCCAGCGCAGGTGTAGGGACTTCTACACAGGAGGAGATGGAAGATCAGCGAGGAGGTAGGGACGGTGACTTTGCACGATAACTTACACTAACTTACACTACTACGTGAACTTTAACTTAACTTATTTTTTTTTTCATTTTTATAATTTTATATTTTTTTTTTACATTTTTTCTTTTCTTATTTTTAATTTTCATCACTTTCACTCGATTTGGTCTTCCTTTTCTTTGCTTCACTTTCTTTCTTTTCATCATGATCACTAGACCGTTTTAAAGATTTTTTAAAGAAACTATTGAGTGAAACTTGCTTGGTACGGCTTTTGAGGATTTTTCTGAAATGAATAAAGTAAACATCATCGAACTGCGCAACAACACGACAAACCTGAAGTTTCTGTGGGTGATGCTTGTTGATGAAATCAATAACGTGTTGATGATATGCCAACGTCTGTTTTATTTCCGCCGTACCTAAGATTTGGCCTACCTCCTCGATCTCCTCCGACTCACTTAACTGCGCTTAGAACTTATCATGCTGCATGGCTTGCAGCTCCTTGAGGTCCTCGGTGGTGAGCTCTTCGTGATGCTCATCGACGAGTTCGGTGATGTCATCTTCATCCACCTCCAGACCCATGGACTTGCCAAGGGATACAATCTCTTCGACGTCTTCCTCGGCGGTAAGCACAGGTTCATTTTCGGGGCCAAAACCTTTGAAATCTCTGGGAGCAACAGCATCAGGCCAAAGCTTCTTCCAAGCGGAATTCAGGGTCCGACGAGTTACTCCCTCCCAAGCCTGATCAATGATCTTTAAGCAGTGCACGGTATTAAAGTGGCTCCTCCAAAATTCACGCAAAGTTAAGTTGGTGCTTTGCTTGACATTAAAGCACTGCTTAAATAAGTGCTTGGTGTAGAGCTTTTTAAAATTAGAGATGACTTGCTGGTCCATGGGCTGGAGGATAGGGGTGGTATTCGGTGGAAGATACAACACCTTGATGAATTTGTATTCATCGATGATATCATCTTCGAGTCCAGGGGGGTGAGCGGGTGCATTGTCCAAACAAAGCAAGCACTTCAAAGGCAAATTTTTCTCTTGAAGATACTTCTTGACAGCAGGGCCGAAAACTACATTTACCCATTCCACAAAGATATGCCTAGTAACCCAAGCCTTAGAATTAGAATGCCATAGAACATGTAGCAGGTCTTTATTAATTCTATGTGCTTTAAATGCCCTAGGGTTTTCAGAATGGTAAACCAATAACGGCTTAATTTTGCAGGCCCCGCTGGCATTGGCACAAAGCGCAAGAGTCAACCGATCCTTCATTGGCTTATGTCCAGGCATTTTCTTCTCTTCGGCGGTAATGTACGTTCGACTAGACATCTTTTTCCAAAACAGACCAGTTTCATCACAGTTGAACACCTGCTGCTCTACGTAACCTTCCTCCGCCACGATGCTTTCGAACTTTTTAACAAAGTCTTTAGCAGCCTTGGTGTCCGAGCTCGAAGCTTCTCCATGACGAACAACTGAATGAATCCCGGTCCGTTTCCTAAATTTCTCGAACCAACCTCGAGACGCCTTGAATTCCTCCGTCGTAGGATCGGCTGAACTCTCCCCCGCGTCACCCCGAGAGCGCGCCGCCTTCAAGTCACCGTAGATAACGCTGGCTTTCTCACAAATGATCGTTTCCGTGATCGTATCGCCAACAATCTCCTTGTCCTTTATCCAGATCAACAAAAGGCATTCCATCTCTTCAAGAGTAGGGCTACGACGTTTAGAAATAATCGTGATCCCCTTCGAAGGTTTCACTGCTTTAATGGCTGACTTCTGTTTTATGATCGTCGAGATCGTAGACATATTCCGGCCATAT
>NC_090746.1:27885605-27890605 GCF_036898095.1 Palaemon carinicauda | reverse complement strand
CAGCATGTAGAGGGCCTTCTGGAGGAAATTTTGATGGGCTGAATAGGAATTCTAAGTCCATCACTACTAATGTAGAGACATGATGTCTGTTACCTCCATTAGAGGGTCCTCGTATGGGACTAAATAACGAGATAGTATCTTGATAACGCTCATAATGAAGAGAACGATCTGCAGCTTGGGGACTTGTCCCTTTCTGGGAGGGAATGGGTCTGCGTCCGTGTACCATTCCAACTCTATTGGGTGGAACCCAAGAAGAGCATCCGCTGTCACCTTGCGGATCATATATAAACGAGCTGCTGATAGGCGCCATTCCCTTAAGGAAGGGATGGCTAGCATTCCCTAATGAAATGAGACGTCCCTTATCCTCGACAGTTTTGACGCCTCATTATCGCTTCGATGCTCCAGATCAACCTGAGGAGGTCCAATCTGTGTGGAGAGAGTTTATCCACCCATTACAGGGCTAAAATGGCCTACGGGTCCGTGGCCTTTGGTCATTGTAGGGTAAGCGGATAGGGAATGACCATCATTGGTCCTATTAGATCTCTTTGAGCATTTGATGCGTATCTTCTCCAGCCTCTTAGCGCATCTTATAGTTGTGCACGTAGCACTGGGTCTGTCATCATCGTGAACTGGAGAGAGTTCGAAACTCCTCCCTGTTAGCGTTATGGAATCCTGACTGATTACCATAGTCTCTTGACAGACCTTGCGATCTCCTTTTACATCCCCAGGGGAAAAGGGGCGTTAGGGTGACTACAGGTTTCAATGATTTTTTAAAACATTGAAGCCCCTGAGCTGGAGAGAATCGAGATTCTATTATTTGCATCCTCAATGTTCCAGGGCCGGATCATCTCCATGGATGCTCATGGACAGTAATTTCGGGTGCTGCCCACCCCAGCCTGTCGTCCAGGGCCATCGTTGCCTGAACTCTTTCTAGGCTTGGTTTCGCTTTACTGTCTGCTAATTCCGTAAGGATCCCAGGCTGAAACTAGTCCGACGAGAATCTCGTCCAGGATATACGTTATCTTCCATAACTTGGATCCTAGGTAGGAGGGGAGGAGGTGACTGACTGGAAGTTGCTGATAGACATCTTCCAGGGCTGGCTAGATTGTCAACACCCCTTACTGAATAGGGTCCTTAGTTCAGAAGGATTATCATTCTGAACTTGCTGTTCTATTGGAACTTGTTGCATGGCGCCAAGTCCAGAATGACTCGGAGATTTCTTGAGTCTTTCATGTGAACCCTAAACTGCCTTCATTGGAAATCGATGAACTCTACTTTCCTCACCGCTAGTATGCTCTAGAGCTTTAAGGTATACTCTTCTAGGGGGGAATTTGAATATAAGAAGAGTTGAGGAAAGATGGTGGAGGTATGTCCATTTCCATTCTAGTCTCATCTGGTCAGGCCTTGGACTCTAGTGATCAAAGGTCCGGCGATCCAGGAGAACTTCCCTCCTATCAGAAGCGTCTGTTTGCTTCGCTTGATCCGAAGGTGTATAAATCTGACTGTCTGTGGAACAACGGTCATTGTAACTGTGGGATGAAGTTTAACATCCTAGGGAGAACTAAGAAACCCTTCCGTTCTCCTTTCAGGCCATACCTGACTGTTCGCCTATATCAGCTTTTCAGTGTTTCACTGTAATAGAAGATTCCTTTCTATTGCCTAAAGCTTAGGATAAGTACGCTGGAAAGAGGAGAGACACAGACGTGTAAATTCTTCCAGTCAACTGCTGCGGTCTTCCTAATTACTGATTCAAGGGCATCCCCTTTCAAAAAGAGGCCGATGGAAGATTCTAGTCCATAAGGCTAGAGTAGCGCCCTACATCCGGGGAATTAATAATGAGAATCAAGAGGCTGATGAAGCATCAGCGTAAGGAAGAAAAGGGGGGGGGGGGGGGAAGTGGATCCCCCAAATCAGGTAGGTCTCAGCAAGGGGTTGTGCTTAGAAGCACAATGTACTGGAAAACCATTGTATTGTATGGTTATGTACCAAGGATTTCTGTCTGCGATATGGTCCTAAACGGCAGGTGTACAGGGTATTGTATACCCCTATACAACTGGCCTGTTACCATCAAGGCTAGTGCTTGGGGGTAAGTTAATTGGCACAGTACTTTAGTACCGATATGGCTAGCAGGTCTTCGACATATCAGTGATTTGTCGGCTGTCAGCGGGTCGCTGACAGACGTCACACCATCCTAGCCAGTATTCAATGTGACTGTGTAGTGGTGAAAACTATACGCATAGTCAGCGGATCTCTGAACCAGAGGAGACTCCTCGGGCTGTCGGCAGACCGCTGGGAATCGGCGGGCTGTCAATTGAAGGTATACCAATTCATCTATTGACTGGGTGGTGACCAAGGGCACACACTGCCGGCTCTTGGTGGCGGAGTCAGATGTGACAGTGAAACAATGACTGCTGTCGTTGATTTCACTACAAGGTGTGGCTTGAATATGGAGTCTCTGCCCGGTGTTTGTCAGTCGGGGGTTCAAGTTCCGCTCAGACTCACCAATACCGTTAGTGTCTGCAACCTCAACTTGAGAGGCAGGGTTGGGGGTTTAGACCTTAAAGACCTTTAAAAGGAGCAGTAAATCGGCATTTTTAGTAATGAGAAAGTGAAGTTTTCGGTCCAATTCCCGTAGAGTTCTCGCATTTTACGGGTTCGCAGTTGAACCGCATTTAAGAGATAACTTTCGAAACGAAACCAACCACAGTTCGACAGCTTTAGACTGCCGTCCTGCAGATTGGGGATTTTGGAAATAATATTGCTGGGGGAACCTGCATATATTATGTCCGTGAAAATGCTCATCTTTATAACTGCGGAAGACTGCAATGCATCATCTGGTGTCCCTCCTGTAAGGAAGGGAGAACAGAAAGGAGTATTCAATTGATTATCGCATCAATAGGCAATTTGCAAAGTTGTCTTTTGACAAATAGCTTAGGACAGAAAGCTAAAAGAGATAGTGGGAGACACATACTTGTGTATCCCTTGTGAGCCAATGCTGTTACTTCTCAGTCTTAAGGAAATTCCTCCAACCGGGGAATTCCCTGAAGAAAAGGGGGCTCGAACACCTAGGTGTAAGGAAGTGTACATGCACTGTCCCCTTCTATGCTTAACGCTGTGAGGTAAGGAGGATTGATACACAATCAGAGTATCGAAGGAATGTCATTCTTTCGAAATAGGAGCGGTAACAGCAGAAGCTCGCATCCAAGATATGTTGATTAGAAATTAAAAGACATATATTTGTCTATCCCAACCCATCTATTCGCTGCAACCTCCCTTACAATATTAAATCAGGAAGTTTCCTGAACAGGGAAACTCAGGGATAAGGGCTCTCCCCTTTAGGGGTTAGAGGCGTCACACCACCGTCCCTTTACGAAATTTAATATTGCAGGGTAAATAGAAACTGATTTCAAATCAGAATATTGATGAAATATTATTCCATCAATATAGAATTGAGTTCACCAAATATCTGGGCAGGGATACCCAAGATATATTGGAAATAACTACTACTAGTATAATCTATACGTTAGTTATCCATCTGCCGTATTTACTATACCGCAAATATACTAACTACCTGTATAGACCTATACCGTAGTTCAGCCGGCAGAAAATAAAAGACATATACTTATGCATCCCAACCAATCTATTTGCTGTGACCTCCCGTACAATATTAAATCAGAGAGTTTCTTGATCAGGGAAACTCAGGGATAAGGGCTCTCCCCTATAGGGGTTAGAGGTGTCACACCACCAGCCCTTTACGAAATTCAATATTGCAGGGTAAATGGAAACTGATTTCAAATCAGAATATTGATGAAATATTAATCCATCAATATAGAATTGGGTTCAGCAAATATCTGGGCAGGGATACCCAAGATATATTGGAAATAACTACTAGTATAATATATACGATAGTTATTCATCTGCTGTATATACTATACTGCAATTATACTGATTACCTGTATAGACATATACTGTAGTTCAGCCGGCATATTGCCGGATTAGCTAGCTATTGTTGGAGCATCTAGCAAGCTAGAAAGGAGAGAGAGAGAGAGAGAGAGAGAGGAGAGAGAGAGAGAGAGAGAGAGAGAGAGAGAGAGAGAGAGAGAGAGAAAGCATGGAGTGAAGGCTCTCTATTACTGTATATGTATACAGTAATAAAAGATGTAAAAGTCTAATTTTACTGCCTTTCTCCGAAAAGAAGGTTCACTTCCATTTAGCCATAGTACTATTGCTGGCTTACTACTGTAGGCCAGCCTCCGGCAGCACGAGTACAGTCGGCATACTACCTACTGAGTCAGTATCTATCTGTGCCGGCCAGAACAATACGCCGACAACAGAAACTGTGGCTAGCAGTTCAAGGGAGAACTGGAGAACCTTGGTGACAAAAGGGGCCTCCCATCCACAGCCGCCAAAGCCGCTGGAAGCCGGCAGTCGCCGACAGCCGTCATGGCCGTTGGCAGTCGGCAGTCTCCGATAGCTGATGACTGAGGAGGGGGGGGGGGGTCTGGGCGGCCCCGGCAACCCACCTGCAATGGTAAGGTTGCAGGACTCCAGCACAGGAAAGACAATGGCTCGGCCATCGTAAAAGAACAGAGAGGGGAGGGGAAAGGGTCCTATATGAGGTATAGGAGGGACCGGCAATGTTGCCGGATCTACACACCTTGAAGAAACTCTGTTTCAGTACCGGCACGACCACAAGCGGCAGGAGAATCATTTATTCTCCAGCTTAGGAGGTGCTAATACAGTTAAGGGGACGGCAGCTCATGCCGTTCCTCTCAACAAGGGAGAAACAGAGTTCCAATGCCGGCGCCATCCTAGGCCACAAGAGTATACGACTCTATAGCCTAGGGTCGGCGAGCATAGGACTAGTCTACTAGACCACAGGGAGAAGGTGGCGGTAACATTCGACCACTTCAGGTGTAGTCTAGGGAGGGCTAGCCTCCTATGCCGGTAGTTCCGACAGCAAGGGAATGCAATCACCCCGCCGACCAACTGCCGACAAA